>NW_026260860.1:0-106701 GCF_024613125.1 Pisolithus orientalis | reverse complement strand
GGAACTGACTTTCGTGAGTCAAACCTGTAGTGGAATGACTACAGGTCCGATTCACGAATGCGGGTGAATGAATCTGTATGTTCAACTGAGGAATCGGTGGTACTTAACAGCTGGTTCTCTGCTGAGGCATCTTACGTGCTTTTGTGCACCGGTCCGCTCACGGTGCCGCCGCGTAGACCTGCAAAAGCAGTAAGTTCTAACCAGCATGCTAATAATAATTCAGCACAGAGGCCCGCCTCGCCCAAAGTCGCGCGCCTTGTTTAGTGGCATCGCCACATCCGAATAGGTTATGGCCAAGGCAAGTCACCCAGACCGCGTACCAAATACACAAAAAACACACCCCAAACTGTCCATCGATCTCAGATAAAATCTGTAAAGCATCCTAAACAGGATGCAGACACATCTATATCGGCCACGGGTTCAGAACTGAGTGAATCCTCCTGCGGCTTTGTACTAGGTGATCCAAGGATATCAATGCCAGAACCAAAACTAGCACCAGCACCATCACTGGCAGGTGGAGGTGACGCAGTTTTTCTCAACACAAGAATCTTACCAGGTTCCGATCTTGTCCCATCCATCTGAAAGAAAAAAAGTGCAACTCCAAGACTCGACTCGCGTGATTAGCATGCCTCTCTAAGCACCCACCAATCTTGCTAATGCGCTGTGACCGCCAACCAACAGTGTCAGGTCTGGATAGTAAGCTTAACTCCGTCACCTGCAGTGCGAGCGGCAGTGCACGCGCCAAAGAGTACGAACCTTCCAGGTAGGAAGCCACTCCGTCATCCCCTTTACCATATATCCGTGGTGATGATGAACTCTGGCTGTTGTGAATGCGAGCCCCGTTTCCTGCGCCGGTCCGCTAGGTAGCTTTCGTCTTCATCGCATACTTTCTTCAGACCGTGTAGTGCAGCGAGCAGTTCAGTGCGCTGACTCATCCTCTTCCCCCATCCACAGGGATGAGCGTACCTCCCGTTATTGAATGATGCACCATCCGTATATACTATTAGATTATGACGACACACATTTCTTCTGTGGATGCAGCACTCTGAGTATTTGTTATAACACGTCCGGATCAGCTGAGCAGTGTCGATTTCGACAGTGAGGTCGTCGTCTCACTCGTCGAAACTTCGATGATGTCACTGCTACCGTACTATATCACGTGACGTGATTTGCCATTTGTCACAAGCTTACCAAAACAGTCCCACTTTGGCTCGAAAAACAATCTCTCGTAATATCGACAACACGCAGTGAGCGGCTGTCTGCAACGACGACCAACGACGAGACCCAATCAAATCATGGAATCGCTCGACGGGCTCGCAAAGTCACTTCCAGGTTCAGGCCTCGAGAAGGCAGAAAAAGACCTTCTCAACAACTTTAAAGGTGTGTTCATGTTCTGTCTTGCCGTTGCCATTTACTGACATCCCACCCACTCCCTCTAGCTGCCGCGCTCAGCATCACCACGCTTTACCGATCCTCTCGAAATGCTTCTAAGCGTGCTTACAACGCTGGGTATGCAGCTGCATGCCAGGATCTTATGGTGATGATCCAGCAAGGCGTCTCGGTCGGTGGCATCGCACCCTCCACTTCAGACAACCCGCTCAGCGGTGAAATGTCTATCGGCCGTATCCTGGATTGGATAGAAGCCAGAGTGGAAGCAATCAAGGCTAGGGAAGAAGAGGAGGACGAAGACGAAGAACGTGAAAAGGAGAGGGACCGTACCAGAGCGGGATCCCAGACCTCTCGAACAGATCCGAACAAAGACGCCAACAATGCCTCTGTCTCCTTCCCTCCCCATCCTACCGCCTCCTCCTCTAAACCTTCCGATCTAACGGTGGGCTCCTTGTCGATTTCACGTCTCGCCAACTGACATGCCCTTTAGAGCGCACCAACACCGCTTACACCGCATTCACCGTCCATTTCCAATCTGACACACCCAATCACGCCCTCACCTTCCATTCCAACCCGGTCCAACCCTCTTTTCCAACGATCCGTTAAATCCCGCCCATCCTCTGCTCGTAAAGATATCTCCATTGACACTCCATCGATGTCTTGCCTTCCCACACCATTGGCCTCTTCTGAGAATGTTCCCCGCACACCCATATTCCCATCTATGCACCCGCCATTTCCATCTATCCCCCAAGGCGATATCGCAGCAGGCACAAAACGCCGACATACGGTCATGATGATGCTTGATTCTGCAGCACCACCCACCGTTGTGGACGTCTCTTCGTCTTCTGCGGGAGCGAACACAGTGTCGTCCACACAAGGAAATCCTCGACGACGCACGAGGAGCCAGAGGTCCGCACATCACGTTCAGGGACAGGCTCATACCACGTCGACCGACTCAATGGAGGTAGAAGAGGATGGACGAGAACGCAAACGTGTCGCTCGACGATGAGCAAGATACGTTCTTTATTGGTTCCGTGACGACATTGTCATCAATATGATATCCGAGACATGTTTTCTCCTTAGGTTTGGATATCATTCTTTAGTTCTGGAACTTCCTCTTACATTGTCTGAACCCCTCATAATCTGCCATCCATCCTTCATACAGATATGCAACCTGTATTCCCCTCGTCATGTATTAAGATACCATTCCTATATAGGTATTGGGCTGTTGAGCATGAGAGTGCTACAAGTTCAGATTAATCCCGAGTCTCAAAAAACAACATTAAGCCTAGCTCTCTTGACACTGATAAAGTCTGGCAGAGTACACGTCCTGACTTAGCACCGTAGACATCATTGCGCGCACGCTTATGTTATTCCTTTAGTCAGTTCCATCGGATATCCAGGACTCACCGACCAAGGTGACGCGTGATGACTGAGGCTGGATAAGACTTGCTATGCTATCGGATGGAAAATTTAAAGGGCCGAGGTATGTGTACTGCTTTTTCTAACACACGTTTGATCCTCAACATGTCTCAGGTGGCGGAGTGCGTTTTTCAACAGTGCAACGTCCATTGGAAAACGAGATGCAGCGGGTGTATCCCCAAGTTCTCTCCGTAGGTAGGGATGGACTGACCTGGATTGACCTACGAACGACAAGTATCTTACGTCTCCTGTTAAATTTCCTAAAGCTCCTGTAGAATACAAATGGTTCGTACTGCATTAATGACACAGCCACGCTGCAGTGACTCTCTTCGAGAAGAGTTTCGATACTATCATCCTGATTTCTACCTTCCAAACGACCCTCAATTACCAAGCAATATAGGCGACGAATGACTTCCCGAATGAAGCAAATGAGAATTTCCCAATCATTCACCGAAAATCTAGACTCACCTTTGGATACGTTCTCACAAGTAACTTCCTCAGTTCGTCCATGATGAGAATAATCAACGGGAAACAGAATGCCAATCCCCAATACATTCCAGGGATAGGCGTCGTTCCAAAGACGTGTTGGATTCCAGGGCCATATAGGTTAACCACAGCAATCAATGCTGTGGCGATCATACCGCACGGGACGATCAGGTTCTTCCGCGGTCCCCAGAATGGGTTAGAATGCAATATCGACACCCGCCGATTCCGCACGGCAAGCAGTCCTCCATATTGTCCGAACACAAGCGTCACATAGCTACCAGGTGGTGAGGCATCAACGGAAATATGGCAAAACGCGATGATACATACTATATGCACTGACCCACATTAACGAAGTGATTCAGCTGATCTTGCGAGTAACCTTTCCATCCGTCTTGCCATTTATTATAAACGAGGATAACATCGTAGAAACCAAGCCCTTGTCGGCTCATGTACAAGAACCACATTCCCATGGCAGACGGCCACAACATCAATCCGATGAACTACCGCAGTATCAGACATATAGTCCTTCGGCTGCCCTACACCACTTACAAGGTAGACTTGAAGGAAGAGCCTCCAATCCGTCAAGCGGTCTTTCCTGGCATTTCTAGGCTTTCGCAACATCAGATCTAGTTCAGGTAAGAGCAGGAGTCAAGCATAAATAGCGGCGCATAGCATACCCGATTCCGCCTTTTCATACATCAGAGATATCGACATTACAACATCGTTAGCAATGCAGAAACAGACTTGTTGGTAAGTAGTCATCGGAATTTGCATGCCTAAAAGTACGTTGGAGAAGACGGCCATGAATTCTGTATAACTTCCTGCCTGGTTTATCCTATCATCTACACGTATTTCAGCAGAACACCGAAGAGATGCACGTACCGGCAACAAGTACAGGGAGACTTTCCTCAAGTTATCGAATACAAGGCGACCCATTTCAATTGCAACAGGAATAGATGCGAAATCATTCTTCAATAAAATGAGCGCAGCTAGGGATTAAAGATATGAGTGGACGCTCTGCCTCCAGCCCCATGACAGTACCTGCTTCCTTGGCAACATCGCTTCCTGCACCCATTGCCACGCCAATATCTGCCGCCTTCAATGCAGGCACGTCATTAATCCCGTCGCCAGTGACAGCGACCGTGTTGTCACCCCGACACTTGATCTCTTGCACGATTTTCATCTTCTGATCCGGGGTTGTACGAGCAAATACCACCTCCATGTACGACCCGACGACAACGTCCCAATCCGCTGACGTCAACGATGAGACATCTTCGCCAGTAAGAACTAGAGCGCGTATGGGGTCGTCGTCACGAGGTTTGATCTCGTGCCGAGTCCGAGTAGGTACTTTTTCCGATGCCGCCATTCTAATGTCTGCGATCGTGTTGATACGTTCTTGAGATATGATTCCGACCTAAACATCATTGCCACCTCTTGGAGTGCAGGTGATTGGTGTGTACTTGCCTGACGGGAAATTGCCACTGCCGTTAACTTGAAATCACCAGTGACCATGAACACCCTAACACCGGCCTTTCTGATGGTCTCAATCGAAGACGGTACGTCATCACGGGGAAGATCGCGGATGCCAATGAGACTGACAAGTGTCAAGTCTCGGAGTTCCGAATACAACAACTCTTCCATCGTATTCGGGGGTAAATCAAGCTTGATGCCGTCCAAAGACCTACGGCACCTACGGTTGGATGGCTAAATGAATGGTAAACACTTCCCATACGAATGGCTCACAATGCAAGGACACGCTGTCCTTCACTTGACCACTTGTTCTGCAAAGCAGAAAGTTGTTCCCGTTCGCTATCGCCCAGAGGCACCGACGTGCCGTCTCCTTGTAAGATGTCCTGGCAGTATGGGAAAAGGACATCTGGTGCTCCCTTGACAAGCATCCACACCGACCCGGAGGAATTATTATCCTCAACCACAGTCATGGCCCACTTGTTACGCGAGTTAAATGAAATCTCAAAACGCCTCTCCCACGCCTTCAGTAAACTACTAGTGTCGATATCAAGCGAGGGAACCGACAACCCTTCAGAGAATCGGAGGAGAGCCGTGTCGGTTGGGTCACCCTTGATGGCGCGTTCTTCTATCGGGCAATCCATCACAGCAGCGTCAAACTTTGCCGCGTTGCACAACCGAGCAATCTGATGGACAACTTTGAGAGCGGCGAAGTCAGCTGGGGTTGATGATTCAGCAAGCTTCTCGAGTAGAACCTTCACTGAACAATGATGATTCAGGAAGGCAATGTTTTGCACAACCTAGGACATATTCAGCGGAAAGTAGATACAGCTGGCCAACATCTTTTACCATCCTCCCAGCGGTCAAGGTACCCGTTTTGTCTGAGCAGAGGACAGACATGCAGCCGAGAGTTTCGACGGTAGCCAGGTTCTTCACCAAAACCTGCCTCTTCGCCATGCGACGCGCGATAACCGTGAGGGAAAGTGCAACGCATATAGGCAAGCCCTGTAATTGACGCCACCACGTTAGAAGCGAGTGCGCCAGTGAGATTAGCTGACCTGTGGAACGAAGGCCGTGAGGCACCCAATGGAATTGACAATCGCTGTACTTGTCGTATCGTACCCAGGATATGTCGTCCTCAACCACACCCCGTATAAGAGCAGAGAAAGACCAAAGAAGAAGAGCGCCAAGCAGGAAATAATCTTTGTAAAGAACCACACTTCTCTTTGGATGGTTGTCAGCTTGAACTGCTTCTCGCCTGACATGGATACTAGGCGACCCATAACACTGCGATCTCCAGTGGCGAAAACGACACCGGTACAATTGCCCTGGGTAACGAATGTGGAGTTCAAAGCAAGGTTACGGGTCTCCAACGCATTCTTAGATGTCGCGTCCAGCGCACCAGGGATCATCTCGCTACGGGAATGATGAGAATTTCTGCAGCTTTCACATCTACAAGAGCGCACCTCTCGCCTGTAAGGAGTGAGCGGTCAAAGCGCAAGTCAGATGAGGCTTGCACTATCCTCAGATCCGCTGGTACTCGATCGCCACTATTGAGAACGACAACATCTCCGACGACGATGTCAGCGGCCGGTATGAGCTGTTGCTGTCCGTCTCTGATAACACACGCGTGTTCTGCGATGAGCGTTTTGATGGACCGCATGATTCGACTAGCATTCCAGTCAACTAACGCGTAAAACGTAGCGGAAATGGCAATGACAAAAATCTGCGTAAACACATCAACTCAACCGAAGCTGGCTCGAGTAAGAGGCGCTCACTAGTAGGATAGCAACGCCGAGGACAAAGGGTTGAGGACTTGGCTCGCCCAGAGGTTGGTAGGAGAGCTGTGCAAGTGACTTTAGACCCGGTCCAATCTAGTGAAGTATGCACTTACTAATGTCAAAATGAAGGCGATCCACATGAGAAAGTTAAATCCCCCAAAGACATAGTTGAATGCCTTTTTCCAGTATTGAGTTGGTGGCGAGCTGATCACATTCTTCCCTTCCTTAGCCTTGCGTTGGACAGCGGCGTCTTCGAGGCCACGAGTGGGATGGGTAGAGTAGCGTGTGCAGACATCCTCAACATCAATGAGGTGTACGTCGATGGCGGCGATCGCGTCCGCCGGATCGGCACTTGGTTTGGGCTTCGCAGGAAGATCCCTTTCTTCTACACGAACGGATAGGGTTCGGTATCTGAAGAAAAGATGTGCGTTGTTGCTTCTCGGTTACATATACGGAAACAGAGAAATAGACTGACCCTATCTGAAGACCATATTGGCCTATTCTACCGGATGTTCTGGTGTTAGTCGTAGGGAGTCCTACCCCGCTTGCCATCGGTTCGTTGTGTTCCACAGGTGCTGCTCTGGCATGATATGATGCTGGGGGCTTTTATCGGGCGGCACCCTGACAGAACGTCACGCCTTGTCTATAGGCCCTTCGGCTCAGACTCCTGAGCAGTTTTCGCCATTCAGGCGAAAATACCGGCTGCTTCAGTCGGAGCTTGTGCGACACAGTTACACCCGGCCCGGCTGCCCCGCCGCTACTTCGCTGATCGGCGATGCCTCGATCCCAATCACGAGCCCCCCCCACGGTGTTCAGCGTCCATCGGTCGATGAAAATAAGTTATCCTCGCTTCTCCTAGACGTCCTCTCGAGCCTGCGCTGGATAGCTTTTTGCTCCACTGGCTGCGTTTTACACACAAGCAGTGAGGTGAAATGATTAGCGTATTAGCGACACAGTTGGGGTGCGTAAATGGGTAGTTACATGTGATCACGCCCAATTGGTGGGATGCCGTTGTTATGAGGGAAACCCTGCATTGTCCATTTCAATGCGATAATTTCGCACTCATTCTACTAATGGTGGTCACGATAAAATGGGGAGGGGCAACGAGACTCGGATAAATTCCCACGTGTGGCTGCCCGGACGGCCAGCTGGCCTGGGCGTCGGTCGCCCAGCAGGCAAGATTGGATCTGGTGGCTCTAACTAGTTACGTCGTGACCTGCTGTGCGAGAAGTTACACGTATCGGAAGTCCTGCCATTGCAAGATCAAAGTGATCGAGGTTTGGTTTGGCAGTGGCACGATTCTTTTTGTGATTGAGGTGGACCGCTGAGTATTCCAGGTATGTGACCGAAGGACAGTTCCTCTTCCCACTACATCGTCCACTCACAGAGCGGGCACACATGCGTTGGCGAGTCCAACCCACAGAGTCGCCCTTCGAAGATATCACGACCTCTCATATCTTCATCTTAAAATTCCGCGGTCCGTATCCGGTGTCCAGGGAGGAGTCTCGACCTTGTCACTACGGTCGCGCCCCCCTTCCGAGCAAGGGCATGGTTTAGTAAGAAAGCACGTGTCTCCACCCGTCCGGACTGTTCTTTACTCTCCGTATTCGTGTTGATGTGATCGTGGCTCCCGTCCCATCGTGACGACGGTTCGACCTAGGCTAAACTGATGCTCTCTAACGCTTACCTCCTTCTCGGCTTTCTTCTCGTGTCCAATGGGTTCCACCGCCACTCACGCCATACTCGTGTAGGTGCGGGGTCTGCATTCCTTCACAATAAAGCTACGGTAGTCAATGTCCATTCAATGGCGGAGGTGGGTGAGCCACAGACATTCTCTGTAAGTCGCTCCTTTGCCTTATGTTGCTGAATAGAACGTTCACCTCTTACTCGCTAGTGGCGCCCTCATTCAAATCTCTTGGCCACTCGGAGATCCTGTCGAACACTGGCAACTTAATTTTCAAATAACGGTGTTCATTCGGTTGAAAGGGGTTTATTCCAGCACCGGCTGTCTTGCTCCATGCCAGGGCGGACCGACCGCCGTACGCACCGAGCAGCGCCGTCTCTTAGTGCGCACCGTAACAATGAACAAATATGACTATCAACATGGGGTCGCAAGCTACGTGAACAAACAACAGAAGACCGAACGAGATATGACTGAGGAAGAAACCACTCGTCATCAGAATGAAATGGACTTCGTCGCTAGTGAGGAGTGCACCACTTGGATGAGAGCGACGTGACGGATTTGATTGGTCCTGGCCGCATCGTGATCAACAGGTCGTCATAGCCACTATTTGCGTGGGATGCGTGTCACTGCGCAATATTAGTTACTCTTGTGTCTGACAGACAGTAAGCTACCACTGTACTCTTAGTCGGCGGTGATAGATTGCGGTATCAAGTGGGCAAAAAACTGAACTCAAAATTCGAAGGCGGGCGAGGAAAAGTGACAGTGGACACTGACTAGACTCTGATATCGATAACGAGGGGGCGTATCTAAATCTTCCCAGATGCTAAGTGCCTGTTTCGTCCTCAGACTTTACCTAATACCGTAAGTAGAATCCATGGATTACAATGAGTACTTGCTGCCACGTACATGATAGATATGGCACCCAAGTTTGGACTGACGCCCCTAATTCCTCTAGCGGAAGGCTATAACTCTGATAGCATTCGGACAGGTGTCTCCGATGGCAACTTATGGAGGCTTTGCCACCTTGACGACCCTGCGAGGACGGTGATAATGAGTTTCAGGCATCAGATGGTAAGATGATAGCCCTCCGTTTACACTGGTATTTTCTGTCTTTCGATCCCCATCTCGTTTCTCACCTGTCCCAGACACATAAGGAACTAGTCGGTTCAATTCTCCCCTTCCCCGCTTTCTCACATTCGGGAGTCGACACTTAAACGAGGTCCGACTTATTTACTAGAGTGCAGGAGATACTAATCACACAGCAGAAGTATCAGATATTAGATCCACAGTAGCATTGTTTATTACATGAAGGACTTAGATTCAACAGACAAAGAAAAGGATGGTCCTGTATTGCCAAGTACGCTACTTATGTAAAGTTAGGCCAGGACCGCTGCTACCGAGCCACACGCCACATAGGCTTGAGCGGTGGGTGGGCCGCGACCGCCTCAGTGTGGTGTGCACGCATCTGCGGTACTGGGAACAACTGGGAACTCCAATAAATAGGGGTTGCGGGATAAGTGATCCGCGGAGGGGCGGAATTAAACATCTCTCAGTTGAGATATGCCAATTTGAGGAGACCAAGGCGTGGTGGCGAATATATTTATTAGCCAACATGGCGTCGTAGTACCTGTGAACAGCTGTGGTGACTGTGAGATCGACCCTGCATGCACCTACCTACAAATAATCACAAAGCTTACGATGAACATGATTCACTGAATCTTGAGGACTCTTGCCTAAGGAAGTCTCCTTCCAATCAATTCCGGATGTCAGAAGGCGAGTGGCTCCGGCCGGACCACTGCAGTCCTCGCAATTATATTGAGCTTTATATACTGTGACTTCACATAACGCACCTCGGTTTCCATGCAGGTTATTCCGAAGGGGATGACAACGTTGATCGATTGATCGATTGATCCCAGGCCAGAACAGGCAGAAGTTTGAGTCCACGTCCATTACGGCAGTTACGGTTCCCAGCACTCGTCGCAGCCGAGCCACTGCTTTGCACTCAAATGATATCGAGACTATTAGTCACCTGCGATGGGAACTTGTCAGTGGCGAGTTCAGCACACTCTTCCCCTTCGTTCTCTGACTAAAATTAACTGTTTTTTTTCCCTACTTTTTCCTTTAGCGTGGCTATATTCTGAGAGCTCAACGCAATGGTTGGGTCGACTGGTTGGATATATATATATATATGTCTTCGTCGCCGCTTTTCCCCCTGAATCGTAACAACCTTTCCCCTTCTACCATGCCTATGGAATTTAAAGGTACACGGAAGAAGCGGAGTGCTTTAGACACCACCTCATCTCGCCCCGAGGGGGACCATCGCAAACGTCGCCGAAACCGCACCACGCAGTCTTGTCTAAATTGTCATACGTCCAAGCGCATGGTGTGCATTTCCGTGATGGCCTGGTGCATTATGGCTTGATTAACTGTCTTCAGTGTGACCGGAAACGCCCCTGCGGTCGCTGCACACAGCTGGGTCTCGTACGCTTCAATTTGATTCGCTTCGAAATGATGTGGATTATCCTTCTATTAGACAGGGTTATGTGTCTACGAGGTTGACGACCCAAGTCGACGAAGCGATGCTCAAGACGAAAGCTCCCAGCTCCGCAAACGGGTTGCTGAACTTGAGGCTGTCATCCGTGAGGTGCGTGCCCTTTCATTGGCACTTGTAAAAGGTACTGAATACCTGTGCTCAGCTGAAAAATAAGCCCCACCCTCGCTGGGCGCAGAGCGGTTCCACCGTGAGCGAAGAATCCGAGAAGCGGCACACGCGGGCTCTGTCCGACCCACCATCCGCAAGTCCGCAGACGCAGTCTTGTCAAAGATCAGATACGACTGAGCAGGAAACGACTGAGCCGAAGCAGGGGCCTTTTCCAAGAGAATTCCCATTCCAGAAAGATGGTTTTGTGTTTCCTCAAGGGGAATGCCTGGATGACACTGTCTTGAATTTTGGTCTTGGTTTGCCATTCGGTCCTCCGTCTTCACTCATCATGATTCCGATGGATGAGCACACCCAGTCACACGCCGCAGTCAGCGGTGAGCACCAACCGTCCGGCGACTCAGATTTAGCCTCCATCTTTACATCGTACCCTGGTTTGGTGAGTTGCGATGTCAGTCTGGGATTAGATGGGCGACATTACAGTGACTCCCACGTTTCAAAACCAAATAATTCCTCCCGGATCTCCGACAGCCACTGTGGCTGTCTTAACGAAACTACGTACTATACCCCAGTACTAGAGCTCTCTCTTTGGCTGAGAAAAGTAGCAGAAGTGCTAAGCCATTCAAGTAACCATCGGATTGGTGCAACGAGCTGTGCACTTAATCAAAGAATTAGCGACCTCGACCATTTTGTCATGTAAGTTATAAACCCGGTCTGTGGATGACATAGATATTCAAGTATTGCTTATAGCACGGCACTCACTGGGACGACCAATCTTCCAAATCAACAAGCCAGACCATCTTTGGACTCGCGTGCTGGTCCTCCCGCTGGCACATGGGTTCACACTGTGCCACCTTCTTTCCCGGTGAATAGCTGCCCTCTCAACGTATCACCATCGACAATATCCCCTCAATCACTGCACGACTTTCGGCTACGGGACATTTCATCAGCACTTCCCAATTCATCCTCCGTTGTTGCTGATTCTATCATGCCTTGGGAACCCATACGATGTAGCTGAGTATCTACAATAATATAGAGTAACGTGCATGGATTTAAAAGAACCAACCCTCCTACTAGTGTCTGTGCTTGGTCGGTAGCTTACTAACATTCAACCACACGCACCTTCTTTAATGTCAGCAGAATGGCTCCCATTCAACGACATTAACATTGTGCACTTCAACTTATCTCTTCTCCGGCGATCAGTTGGTATGATGAAGTAATTTGCGTTCGTCCGCTTACATAGTTCCCATAATGCTGAGGATCGACCATCCCTCGCTACTCGCTGATCTGGACATGTTGACACTGACTAAATGCAACTTTAATTGGTAACGAAGTTACATCTCAGAAAACAGGCACCACAGCTGCACAGTAATGAGCAGCGGAAGATCAGGATGTCTGTCCAGTCTATTGAAACCTGTACAGGTTGTCAGTAAGTAGAACACTGGTACAGAATGGTAGTCTTACCCTCAGTAATGAACAACCCTACTGAGGGAACTAGGAGAGAAGTGTACAAAGTGTACACTCCAAGGTGATTACGTAAGCACCCAACATCGCACCAAAAATGCGACACAGTTATCAATCTCCAACAGTCATCAAAAGACATTAATGATATTGTTGGAAATATGACTATATGTTCCGACGTCTAGATTGATCCAGACTTACACGTGTATCAACACGTTGTTCGTCACATGACATTCCTTAGCAATCAGCTCCACAAATGATGTCATACTGACATCATATCATACATCATATTCCATGACCTTCTGCACTATTCTTTACTATACTGAGTAGTAGTTTCCTTTTACGCTCTTGGTCCGTGCGTACCTACTCATGTATATAAACTCGGGGATTTCTTCCTCAATCCCCATCGAATCAAGCATTCGTTCTTCACTTGTCTACTCGACAACTGAGCCCCTTCAAGCACTTCAACACTTTAACAAAAGTCTACTACCTTTCTGAATAAAGGCAAGTGTTCGTGCCTTGCTCTTCGTTACTTCCCGTTCCTCTGCGCAATAGGTTATGAGCCCCGCCTATAACTAGGTGGCAAGCTATTTGCGGTATTTGCATAGAGCGATCACTGCCGACAGGCATATCACTATGGATATCGTAGGCCTAGACGCGCTAGGATCGGTAGTAGTAGTTTTCGCTGTCGCTGTTGTGGCAGGCCTTAATCAGGCCGTTTTAATACTTCATTATGGTGGACATGACCCTGCTTATCTACGGGAGCTTGCTATTCGCTCCGTAGCTTTCTGGTTCTCCTTTCTAGGTCTCTCCGCCTGGTGGCGAAGGTGGCAGTTGCTGCTTGAACAGCAGATACTCCGCAGGCTGCTTCTACAGCGCCTTGTTCTTCGTCCACCGACTCCTCCTCCTCATTATTTACATTTTCACCTTCCCGACATCGATTACGACGCTGATCTTGACCCGGTTCCGCCGTACGACGAGTTTGAAGCGCGTAACCTGCCTTCTCCTCGACGTGCACCGACTCCTCTTCCTGAGGAAGTTGCGGCTGTCAACGAGTTGGTTAATCCAGCTGTCGTTCTCGCTGTCGAAGACATCGCTGAGTTCGATTTGCTTTAACTCTCGTTTGCTTTGTCGCAGAACCGGTCTAACTATTTAAAAAGATGTCTCTCGTCGTCGCAAAGAAACTCGAGCTCGCCATCGCTGAGCAAAGAGACGGGATGTATGAGGTGAAATGGAGGAAGTATGCGGTGAAAGAGATCATAGAGTACATTGAGATGTTATATGTACAGGATTGCGCCAGTTGGAGAGAGGCTGTTCCGTCGAGCGTCGGGTTCTTCAAGAAACCAAATCCTGCGACCTATCTCGTTCCTGTTGACACCGTGGAAACAGCGTGGCAGGTAATGCCCCACTTTCCCGGGTTCGAATCGCCATATCTCTATCCAGGGATCCACCTTGCCTACCACGGCTACTTAACCGACTTCTTCCCTAAACTTTCCCATACGTCGTCTCCGCACGCTATAGCTAACTTCAACGGTTGCGATCTTCCCAGTGCCTACTATGAAGATCCTGCCCTCTACTCTGTTCCCGCGTTCACTGTCACCCATGATACATTCGTCTATGTCTATTACAACGTCCATCCCCTCTACGATCCGTGTTTCAACGGCCTCATCCCTCCTCTCTGCGTTTGGAACAAGCATCTTGAATTCCATTTCCGAGGAGCTTGGGATGACGGATCAACGGATGTCCGATGTATCCCAAGGTGGTACCGTGAACGACGACGCGGAGAAGACCGCTTTGATAGCGGTCTCTTTAGGTTTATACGACGGTATAGGGATGAAGCAGATGTGGGAACTTCCCTGCGATACAACTCTTCTAACCGGCATCTTCAGTGGGGTTACGCTCCCGCTGACACTGACTTCGCTTACTGGCCTGGAACAGAAGAGATTTTACGCGATCTCGAACGTGTCATGGACGACTCTACTTATGACTATCTCGCAGCTCCCCGACCTCGCGGAATTTGCACCACAGCTCTTAGCAGAGCTCGCGAAGCTCGCGCCATTTGCCAAAAACTATCCTCTTCCAAATTTGCTGGACGCACCGTACGCATCAGGTGGCCGAAACCATTCGGCAACTAATACGTGTACCTTGTATGAATCTTACAATGTTTTTGAAATTTTAGTAAAGGACAAACATTTTCGTCATTCGGATTGCCTTGCTGTCCCTTATTCGTGTGTGGATCCTTACTTAGGATTCACTGCTGATGGAATCCCTTTACATGACTGTAATTGGAGTTTCATGGCATACCATTATTTTGCTCCGCTAGACTTTTTAAGTCTTGAGCGAAATAATTCTCGCATCTCCTCTTGGAGATTCGCTGAGAAAGGCACACAGGCACCGAAAAATAAAATGGAGAAAAGACGAAATCCTCGTCCTTACTACAAAAACAATTGTACACGTATACGCCGCAAATCTCAACAAGCTAGAGCATCTGCTCGGAGAATCAAGACACGCAGTCATGAATTAAATCCTCCATCCTTTTCGACTCATCCCATTTATTCGTATCTTTACGAACATTTGCTTATGGACCTGTGACATTAGATGTCCGAAGGTCTCTCTAAGCAAATCCCAAAACTCAATGGTCTTAACTGGGCCTCTTGGTCGGTTCTCATGAAAGCCTATATGCAAACTCTTGGAATCATGGGAGTTGTTGATGGCACAATTGCACAACCCGCAGCTGGAGACCCTACTCTCCCTGCTTGGGTAACTTCTGATACCCGTGCTCAGGGTATTTTGACCTTGTACTGCGATCCAATGATCGCAATGTCAATCGATGGACACGCGACTTCTCATCTCAAATGGGAAGCTCTTAAATCTGCATATGGAGCTCCTTCCGCCATGACTACTTTCATGGAGTTCCAACGGCTCATCCGCATCCAGATCAAACCAAAGGATGACATCATGCAGAAGATTGCGGAGATTACTATGCTCATTTCCGCAATCAGCGCTCAGGGCATTGCCCTTAATGACAAAATGAAAGCGCTAATTTTAGTCCATTCGATGACTCAAGCCTGGGAACAGGCTCTGGTCAATATCCTTTCTTCTATTGCCGCCGATCAACTTTCCCCTGATACTGTCATACCTCGAATGAAAGAAGTCTGGGCCCATAAATTGGGCAAATCTATGCTTCCTCAACAGGAAAAGGCTGGGTCGTCATCAACCACAGTCAAACAAGAATCCAATTCTCTCCTGGCACGCATGAATAAGCCGCCTCTTTGCCAAGTCTGCAGAGGTGCACATAATACTTCTGATCATCAGTCTGGATCAGGATCAGGATCCTTTCGCGGTTACCGTGGAGGTCGCGGAAGAGGTCGCGGAGGTCGTGGACGTGGACGTGGAAATTATACTCCCTATCAACAAGCACCGCAGCCAGGTTCTGGTTCTCGTGGCCGAAGCCAAAACCGTCACCGAGGCAAGGGCAAAGCCCGAGCCCATAATTTAGAAGTCGAAGGTGCTGAAACTATCGACGCGGCCTACATAGAGGAACTTCCTGAAGATTCCTACTATGGGCAAAATTCTTACGAACCTGAGTATACTGCTCAAGGTCAAGAATTTTATCATAATGTGGCTGCTGCTTTCGAAGCAGATGATTTCGATATCACTGCTTTAAATGTTCCACCTCGCGAACCTTCCCCTGAATATTCTCTCCCGGATCCTACTCCGGTTGAACGAGTCTATTCCTCCGACCTCAATACATACCTCGGACAACATGTCATTACTGACACCGAGATGTATGATCCTGATTTGTCCCGCCAAGATTTAACTATGGCGATGGAAGCTATTGGGGAATCCCCCAATTATCCAGTTGATGTCACAACCGGAAATCTCGCTCCTTGGTATCTGGAGGAAATTCAGAATTTCCAACCAGATCAAGTTGAGTCAGTACCGATTCGTGTTAATATTCCTGGCTCTAATATCTGCCAATGTTCCATCTGTCGCCGAACAGCCAAGTCTTGCGTCCGACTGGGTCTATCCCTTTCGGAACCACAACAATGGAGCGACTCGGACTCTCATCCGAGGACGATTTCCCTTCCCCCTGCTAAGCAGGACGGGATATGTCAGAGTGGTTCCTTCGAATCCTCAGTACGAATGGGAAATTCCGTTTTGGCTGGCGAGAACATGGTGGAGACTGGGAATGCAAAGGACTATGGCAATGCGTCTGCGACGCAACAACGGACTTTTAATCTCTCTTCCCCTCGACTTCGAGGACAGAATAGTAGAGACGGAGGACCTCTCCGCAAATCCGTATTATTAAAAGCCGCTAAAAAGCGTGCTAAGCCAATGTCCTTAATGAAATTTCACGAATCAGTGCCAGAACTTCCTGTTGTAAAACCTATACGTATAAAGCATAATCCAGACATCGAGTATGATCCCAACGAATCTGCATCTGGGTACTTACCCATGCAGTTCGATGGTCATGCTTTCGATTCTTATGACTGTTACCCTTTTGGTGTGACATCATATTCGAATCTCAAAAAGAACCTTCCAAAGGGTGAGTCATTATGGATGTTGGATTCTGGAGCTTCACACCATGTGACTCCTTTCAAAACTGATTTCCTGACCTATCGAGAATTCAAAAATCCACCTTTGGCTTCTACTGCAGGCACTAAAAAGGTTCAACTTCTCGGTCAAGGAACAGTGGTTATTCGCCTTGAAAATGGCAGTAACCTTCCACTGCATAATGTTGTTTATAGCCCTCTCTTTTCAAAGAGATTATGTTCACGAAATGCGCTCCTCAATAACGGGTATAGGAGCACAGCGACTCTTACTAGCGAAACTATCAGAGCACCAGATGGCCGGATTGTTCTTGAAGCAAAAGTAGCTTCACCGACTTCACCTCTTCACTGGTTTGTGGGCGTACCGCTTCCACCTACCACTGCCTATGGGGTCCTTTGCCCTCTGGTCAAGGAATCTCAAGAGTCTCTTTGGCATAATCGCATGTGTCACCCTGCAAATGCAGTTCTCCGACACATTCGCAGATTAGGTCTTAAAAACGAAATACAAATACAGGGGGAGACTTCTTCTTGTAAAGGTTGCGCACAGGGCAAACTTTCTTCCGAAGCTTTCAAACCTTCCTGGAAACGAGCAACTAAACCTCTTGAGTTGGTTCATGCCGACTTGATGGAATTACCTGTCGAATCTTACTTTCGGTCCAAATATATTCTAACCCTCTTGGATGATTTTTCGTCCTACGGTTTCTGTCTCTACCTTCGCAACAAATCCGACACTTATACTGCTTTTGCCAACTGGCTGGTGTCTGTGCAAAATACTACTGGACATCATCTTCTTGCGCTCCGTTTGGATCGAGGGGGAGAATTTATGGGTCAAACCTTCAAAGCGCTCCTTTCTTCGTGCAGCATTACCCATTATCTTTCTATTGCCGACCAGCCACAGCAAAATGGTCGTGCTGAACGCTTTAATCGGACTATTTCCGAAAAAGCAGGGACCATTCGACACCATGCTTGTGTTCCAAAACGCTTCTGGAACTTCGCTTTCGACTGTGCACTACATGTGTATAATCGAACTCCTCTCAAGAGGATTATATTCAAGACTCCGGTTGAACTATTCTTAGGAAAAGTCCCGGACATTACCTATTTCCGCACCTTTGGCTGCAAAGCCTTTGTATGGGTTCCTAAAGAACAAAGAAAAGATAAATTGGAACCACATGCAGTCGAAATGGTATTTTTAGGCTATGAACCTAATACCAAAGGATATCGGTTCCTCAATGGACAAAAGATTATTCTTTCTCATACTGCAAAATTCGTAGAAGACTCTTTTCCTTTTTGCTCTGGTCAACAAAAATCCGAAACCTTTGACCCCGATACCGAAGATGACCATAATTCTGAAACTTCCGACTCTGAAAGCCTTCATTCACTTCCAGATCCTGATCAGATCCAACAGGCGCCTCATCACCACCAACCACCTCGTCCTAATATTCCTCCACAACAAAACCCACAGCAGAGACCTCCGGACCACAATAATAGAGGTCAACAAAGAAGAGCACCTGCTGCTGCACCACCAGTCGACCCTCGTCATCTTAGGCATCCTCATCAACCTGAGTTTATTCAAGGAGACTCGCGCAATGTTCGCAGAGCTCATCCTCCTGCCGATGACAGAGAACCTCGTCCAAAGCGTCGTTTTATACCAGTATCTCGTCCTGGGAATCTCTATGGAGACAGACCCCCAGTAGAAATCGAACGAGATATTCAAAGAAATCGGGATCAAGCACAACAGTGGATTCGTAATGCTGAACAACATGCTCGCAATTCTAGAGAAGATATTTGGAGATATGCAGAAGAGCGAAGGCCTCCTTCTCCGAGACTTCCTCCTGCTCTTATTCCTCCTGAAGTTCCTCGTCAGTGGACTGAACATCCACAAGGAACTACTCCTACATCTCCTGGATCACCTCTTACTCCACTTCCGGAAACTCCTTCTTCACCTATAGGCATGCCAGACCAACAGGTTCAAATGCCAGGTCCTGAAATGCATCCTTTTGAGTTTGCATTGGCTGCCAGGATAAAAGAATCACCGGAACACTTTAAAGATGTGCTAAAGTTATCTCCCGATTTGCAAAAGAAATGGTTTGACGCTATGAAAGACGAAATAAGGTCTATTGAAGAAAGACAAGTATGGACTTTGGTGGATCCTCCTAGAGATCGGAAACCAGTCAAGTGTCGATGGGTTTTCGCAATCAAAAGCGATGGTCGTTATAAAGCTCGTCTTGTGGCTAAAGGCTTTACACAAGAATTCGGTACCGACTTTGAAGATACCTTCTCTCCAGTGGCTCGCTTCGAAACTGTTCGCATTCTACTTGCATTCGCTGCCCAAAGAAATTGGGACACAGAAGCACTGGATGTTAAAACCGCTTTCCTATATGGAAACCTTGATGAAGAAATTTATATGGAGCAACCAGAAGGATTCAAAGTTTCGGGTCAAGAACACAAGGTTTATCGGTTGCTTAGAGCCCTATATGGCTTAAAGCAAGCTGCGCTGGCATGGAATAAAGCCCTGCATCAATCTCTATTAGCAATGGGCTACATTCATTCCAAAGTGGATGCTGGAATTTATATCCATACTTCAAAAGCTGGAATTGTCATTTTCCTCGTCTATGTCGACGATGGACTCTTTCTAGGATCGGACAAACGTCTTCTCAAAGCCAAGAAAGAACAATTCATGAAGAAATGGGAATCTCGAGATCTTGGTGAAGTCAAGGAATACCTTGGCATTCAAATTCACCGCAATCGATCCAAAAAGGAACTTTACCTTGATCAAATCCCGTATGTCAAAAAGGTTATTAAAAGATTTAATATGGAGACTGCTCGAAATGTTCGCACTCCATTACCTTCGGGATATCAACCGGAAAAAGCACCCGCAGATTATCAAGCCACATCTTCTCTTCAGTCCCAATATCAATCCATCATTGGATCTTTGCTTTATATGGCACTCGGTACTCGTCCCGATATTGCCTTTGCGGTTATTCGCATGTCACAATATATGGCAAATCCTACCGAAGATCACCGAAATAAAGCCTTGCATATAGTTCGCTATATTGCATCTACTCCAAAATTGGCTTTATACTATTTGGGACTTGAATCTCGAATCTATGGCTTCGCAGATTCTGATTGGGCTGCAAATAAAGACACTCGTCATTCCACAACCGGTTATACCATGTTCCTCGGATCATCCCTTATTTCTTGGCGTTCTAGAAAACAGAAGACGATTGCGCTCTCCTCCACAGAAGCCGAGTATATGGCTTTATGTGATGCTGCACGTCAAATCAAATGGCTCTCTATGCTATTTGACGAACTTAAACTCAAGACCGAAAAGACTATCCTCTACTGCGATAATATGGGAGCTCGCTTTATTGCTGAGAATCCTGTATCGGACGGTCGTTCTAAACATATCGACGTCCAGTGGCACTTCGTTCGTGAATGTGTTCAAGATGGTTTGTTCGGTATTGAATACGTTCAAACTGACAAACAAAAAGCAGACGGTCTTACGAAATCTTTGACGTGGCAAAAATTTGAAACTAATCGCTCGTCAATGGGTCTAGTTACCCTACCATTTTAGAGCGAGGGGGAGTGTTGGAAATATGACTATATGTTCCGACGTCTAGATTGATCCAGACTTACACGTGTATCAACACGTTGTTCGTCACATGACATTCCTTAGCAATCAGCTCCACAAATGATGTCATACTGACATCATATCATATGTCATATTCCATGACCTTCTGCACTATTCTTTACTATACTGAGTAGTAGTTTCCTTTTACGCTCTTGGTCCGTGCGTACCTACTCATGTATATAAACTCGGGGATTTCTTCCTCAATCCCCATCGAATCAAGCATTCGTTCTTCACTTGTCTACTCGACAACTGAGCCCCTTCAAGCACTTCAACACTTTAACAAAAGTCTACTACCTTTCTGAATAAAGGCAAGTGTTCGTGCCTTGCTCTTCGTTACTTCCCGTTCCTCTGCGCAATAGATATACCCTCATCCCCGAAGTTTTATCTATCTATATATGTTAATACAGATGATGGAATAATCACATCCCTCCATATTATGCGGAGTACCGTTTTCTCGTATACCAGAGACCGACCTGTCGAACGCTAGCAAAAGTACGCTCGCTTTCGTTTCTATTCTACGCCAGTAAGAGTGTATAGGTCCGCGTCGAAGGCCGATCCAGAGACGTTACCACGCCATCTTGGCGATGAAAGACTATGTCATATCAGACATCAGCTCACCTGACCACAGGCGACACAAGGGGGGGAACACAGAGAAAGGACACTCACGTTCGGCCAAGCTCTCACGCATGCCTTCCTCACTTCATCCATACACAATATCCCCAAAGCAAATCCAAACGGCGGACCCCAGAACATCCTCGGAATCGGCGTCGTGGAGAAGACCTTCTGCAATCCTGGGCCGTACAGGTTCACGACAGCGATGAGAGCAGTACCGATCATGCCGACCGGGACAAGGAGGTTTCGACGGGGACCCCAGAGTGGGTTGGAGTGTAAGATGGAGACACGCCTGTTACGGATGGCGAGGAGGGATCCATATTGGATGAATACCATCGTAACATAGCTACGTGCGTGGCACGTTCGTTAGTATCCAGTTGAGTAGAGGAAAAAGGAGATACACACTAGATGCATTGTCCCCTGTTCACAAAGGTCGTCAGCTCATCGAGGGTATATCCTTTCCATCCGTCCGACCACTTGTTATACACCAATATAACATCATAAAATCCGAGTCCCTGCTGACGCATGTAGACGAACCACATGGACATAGCACAAGGCCATGCCATGAGACCAAGGAACTGCGTTCATAGCATAGAAGTTAGACAATACAGCACGTGAGGGAAGACCGAGGTTTGAAGGAATGTACCAAATAGATTTGGAAGAACAACCTCCAATCTGTCAATCGATCCGTGCGTGCATTCCGCGGCTTCCTCAACATCAGGTCTGATCATACCAATCAGTTAATTCATCATCGAGTCAAAAACATAAACCAATCGACGTACCAGCCTCGGCTTTTTCATACATCAGCGAAATGGACATGACAACGTCATTGGTAATCGAGAAGCAGACTTGGAGGTAAGATGAAAGCGGGATTTGCATGCCAAGTAAAACGTTGGAGAGCACGGCCATGAATTCCGTGTACGACCCAACCTGCCAGGTTCCAATAGGTCGTCAATCCGGCGAAGTCGAGGAAAAGAGGAGGAAAGCAGCTCACAGGCATCAGGTACAACGTTACCTTCTTCAAATTATCAAATACTAATCTTCCCATCTCAATTGCTACTGGAATACTCGCAAAATCATTCTTCAACAATACCAGTGCCGCAGCTTCCTTTGCGACATCGCTTCCAGCACCCATGGCCACGCCAATGTCCGCCGCTTTGAGCGCCGGGGCGTCATTGACACCGTCACCTGTGACGGCAACGGTATTATCGCCGCGCGCTTTGATCGACTCAACAATTTTCATTTTTTGGTCAGGCGTTGTGCGTGCAAAAACGAGTTCAGTGTAGTGAGAGAGGATGATATCCCAGTCGTGAGGTGTAAGGGAGGTGACATCCTCGCCTGTTAGAACAAGCGAACGGATGGGGTCGTCGGGGGACGGTTTGATCAGAGGTGCAGGGATGGTGCCGGAAGGGAATTTCCCTGACAGAACAGGTGATCGAACATCTGCGATCGTGTCGATCTGTTGTTGAGTGACGATCCCAACCTATCGCCTATCCTGTCAGCATTTCCGCAGTCCAGAAGAGAAAAGAGGGGAAGCTAGACACACCTGCCTCGCAATAGCCACGGCCGTCAACCTGAAATCTCCAGTAACCATGAAAACCCTCACACCTGCCCTCCTGATCACCTCGATCGCGGACGGGACATCCTCACGGGGAGGATCACGAATCCCAACGAGCGCAACGAGTGTGAGGGAATGGAGATCGCTGTAGAGACTTTCCTCGAGATCGGAAGGTGGAAGGGAAGATTTGAATAGCGGAAGTGGTTTTTGACATCTTTCCATGTTCCCCATCGACAGCATGTTAATAACGAAGAGCAAAAAGTATAGTAACGAACGCACAGAGCCAATACTCTCTGTCCCTCGGAAGACCACTCGCTCTGCATCGCACCAAGCCTCTCTCGTTCAGCCTCCCCAAACGGGATAACCGATCCGTCCGACAACATCACCGTCCCGCAGGCTGGGAAGAGGATGTCAGGGGCGCCTTTGACGAACATCCATGTTCCTTCCTGTGTTGGTACTACGTCTGGTTCGCGTTTCCGAGATTCTTTCTTCTCGATTGCGGCGTCTCCCACCTCGTCCACCATTGCGGCAACAGAAGTGTCTCGCACAACGGTCATCATCCACTTATTTTTCGAATTGAACGGGATCTCGAATGCTTTGACATACTTCCCCGAATTCTCCCTTGCCGTGCTATCCACGGCAGAGAGCGAGGTTGCAAATTTGAGGATGGCAGTGTCAGTGGGGTCTCCTTTGATCGTAGGCTCTGAGTCTGGGGTAGATTTTTCGTTCGTAGAAGAATCATGAGACGAAGCAAACTTGGCCCCGTTACAGAGACGTGTAATGGCATGAAGAACGTGGACAGGGTTGGAGGAGAAAGAAGTGAGCGGAGAGGGCGAACGCGTCTGCGAGGCAGATCCAGTGGAAGTCGGCGCAATGGTGCATGAAAGTGCATCGGTAAAGTTCGCAATAAAATCTTTAGCGCTGTAGGCGGCATCCAGGAACGCGACGGACTCGACAGCCTGCAGAACATTTTTTTCGTG
Source organism: Pisolithus orientalis (assembly GCF_024613125.1). Lineage (NCBI taxonomy): Eukaryota > Fungi > Basidiomycota > Agaricomycetes > Boletales > Pisolithaceae > Pisolithus > Pisolithus orientalis. The sequence continues at coordinate 83,018 of NW_026260860.1, read as the reverse complement.
AGTGAGACGGTGAAGTGACGTGAGAACACTTCGCACCATCTTTCCAGCGGTCAATGTCCCCGTTTTGTCCGAACATAATACGGAGATACATCCCAATGTTTCGATAGTGGCGAGATTTTTGACGAGGACGTGGCGCTTAGACATGCGCCGGGCGATGACTGTGAGAGAAAGCGCGACACAGACAGGGAGGCCCTGTATGATTGCATCAGTTTCGGCGAATGAGACAGGAAGGATGTGATGCTTACCTGCGGCACGAACGCTGTCAAACACCCAATCGAATTAACGATCGCGATCGACACCGTATCATATCCCGGATAACTCGTCCTCAACCACACGCCAAACAACAATAAACTGAGACAGAACAAACTCAAAGCGACGGCTGAGATGACTTTCGTGAAGAACCAAATCTCTTTTTGGATGGTGGTAAGTTTGAACTTGGTTTCCCCGGACATTGAGACAAGGCGACCCATGACGGTTCTGTCTCCGGTGGCAAAGACGATGCCGTGGCAAGTGCCCTGCGTGACGAACGTGGAGGTGAGCGCGAGGTTGCGGGTTTCGAGAGCGTTATCTGCGGTGGAGTCGAGAGAGCCAGGGACCATATCACTAAGGAAAATGTTAACCCAGCCTCGAGGGTGGTACGGACGTAGGGACGGACGCACCTCTCGCCAGTCAACAAGGAACGATCGAACTTGAGGTCGGAAGACATTTGCACAATGCGCAAGTCGGCGGGGACGCGTTCGCCGGTGGAGAGGACGACGATGTCTCCAACGACAATGTCATTGGCAGGTACGAGCTGTTGCTTGCCTTCACGAATGACGGAAGCTTCTTCTGCAATGAGAGATTTGATGGATTTCATGATCCTGCTGGCGTTCCAGTCGACAAGAGCATAGAATGTGGCTGAGACGATGATGACGATCATCTGGGCGAGAGGTGGGATGAGTGAGTGCACGGAAAGGGACAAAAGGGACTGACGAGGAGGGTGGCGACACCAAGGTTAAATACGAGCGGGGGTTGACCGAGTGGTTTGTACGACAGCTGGACATGGTTAGTAGGGGACTAAGGACCGACGGTCAAGCGGGACATACGATGGTGACGACGAAGGCGATCCACATGAGAAAGTTGAAACCACCGAAGACATAGTTCAATGCCTTGAGCCAGTACTTCGTCGGAGGAGAGCTGATGATGTTCTTTCCATCGGATTTCAATTTTCTCTGTACAGCTGCCGCTTCGAGACCGACGGTGGGGTGGCACGAGTACCTATTGTAGACCTGATCTGATGGGATGAGGTGGACATCGATCGCTGCGATGGCATCAGTAGGATCCTTGGACTTCTTTGGCTTCTGAGGAAGCTGTCGCTCATCGACGCGAATCGATAGCGTACGGTAGCTATAGAAAGAAGCTCAGGTGATGGCAACCAGCGACGCTATTGTAGGCTGGCGACGCACCCGATCTGAATGCCATATCCCTGTGGACGTTCTCTCTCCGTCGACTTGCTCAACGTCTTTTCCATCCCAACGACGGGTGTGAGATGCAATTGGGAAGTTGAGTCGCCTTTTTATATTATCTCGTTCGCCTTATCTTTCGGTCGGTTTCTCCATGACAGCCGTACAACAGAGCGATTTTCGCCATTCCTGCCAGTGAGTTGATTTTGCCATTCGGGCATCGCCGCTGCACCCGTGCCTGTGTAATAACCTGCGCAACGTGCAAGTACGACATCGCACTCTCAGCTGTTGAAGCGCAACTGATGATAAGATCATAGAGCCTCGTGGTCTAGTCGTCGTACCTGGCACATTTCCCGCCACCGGCACGCGTGATCGCCAGTCAGAACGGGTGTGCTTACGTAATCTTCTGCACCGGGACTTGTACCCTCCGGCCTGACGTCATATCGACCCTTGCACGTTGGGTGTATGCACACAGATAGAGCTCACCTCCAGTGGATTCTTTATCCGCTCCAGGAATCAGGCCTCTCCATCTCAGCCAGATCGTTTACCCTGAAACCATTCCGCGCCACGTCTGGCGCGAATGCAGCGCGAGAAATGCGATTGCACTAACAGTAATTTTGGCCACAAACCACCTGGCCTTCCGGGCTTCGATGGACTCGCAATTTTGTTGCCGTTTGGCAAGCAACGTACACAGGCCGTTTCTTACCAGCACTCACGGCTACGGACTCAATCAAATGCAGACAAATCCAACTCCGACTCCTTACGACCGAACGTGCGAGGTTCATCTCGTCACCTCACTATTGTGCCATCACATCGTAACGGCGCCACTGCCTGCAGTTCCAGTGACTATTTTTGTACTGGTTCTGGCGTGATGACAATTCTGTCCCCTCACCCGACTCATTTAAGGTCCAATCTAGCTCGGTCCTCGAATTGTACGTATCACTCGTTCACAATCCCAGCCACCACCTATCGCTCCATCGCTCCATCGCTGTTGACACTTTTGACGCTCATAGATAAGCCTTCGTCTTGACATGTCGCAACCACTGCTGGAATCAACTCCTAGTAAGTAGCAGTCGCTGAACCATGAAGTTTTCGTGGCTGCCGAACGTATGTCTCCTCAGAATTCTCCAAACCTCGTGAACTTTCGGGAAATCCCCCGCACCAAACTCCAGCGTCACGTACAAGCACCGAGAAACCAAGCAATACGGTGTAATAGTTGTTTCGGATTTTTCTCCAGCTCCACCATTTGCGGCCGATCGTGAGTGTCTCAGAGAGGCGGATGTCATCATACGTACCAAACACAACTACTCCATACCGTAACAAATTCTACATTTGCTTTAAACAACAAATTGCGCTACTCGCATGAAAGCTAGCATGGAGTCTGCTCCAACCATCCGACAGTCCTCTGCTGCAGAGCAGTCTATTTGTAACTTACTTGATACTCCTTCTAGCAACGGAGTCTGTTAGAGTTGCTCTGGAACACGCCGCTCAATCCTGAACAGCGTCCAAGGGAAGTGGTATAACGTTTGAAGTAATGTGTTACCGGTGTGGGAATCCTAAGCTCCGTGAAATGCCATCTAACCATGTCCCTCTTTGTCTCGTGCTGGGCGTGGAACCACTTGCGTATCTCTCTCTCGTCCCACTGCCTACATAGTTTGTGGGCAACCATAACAGATGGTATGCCTTGAGCACGAACAATTGAGGGTGTGCAGTGTTAGATTTGGCAAGTCGCTCAGTAGCCTTTCGTTCACTAATTGATGCTACTTTTCCTTACCAGTGGGAAACACTTACCAGTTTACTGGGTCTACAAGACCACTGTACTTAGTTGTTTCGAGTGCTGACAATACAGCACATGTAATTTTTGGTTTATTGTCTCCAAATGTTTCATATGTATAATTAATGGTACAAGCACTCACGCTATGACCGTGCTTGTAGTTTCAATACCGGGTTCAACACCCGTGTCTCACCCTTTTGTTTCGTATAGCATATTTAACTTGTTACTGTAGTAACACCACCTCAGACAGTTTGCCACTCGCGCACTCGACTGAGATCTTGCTATAGATTTCTGTGAGGTTATGAGCCCTGAGCTCTAATAGCCTATACAACATCTCACCATTGTTTTCGATATTCTTGCTGCCAACTGACCCTCGTCCCCCCCCCCACAAATGACTACTGCCATCCCTGTCACCACCGACACACTCCCTGGGCAATGTCCTGAAACTTGACATCAAAGTGTGCAAACTGGGCAATCTTCTCCCTTTCGCTTCCAGACCACCGTCGAAAGCTAAGGAATTGTGGTCCCATTTCGATGGCACCTCTCCTTGCCCTGTCGGCATGACCTCCACTGATCAGGATGGATTCATAACCTGTAGTCCCTCCCGATGCTGATGAACTCACTAAGTGACAAAAAAGCGAAAATATGGTGAAACACTTACTTACCCAATGGATCCCTGATTCCACTGCACTCTGGGTGCATAGCCTTAACAGCATTGCAGCTATGTGGAATGAAATCATTCGTGAATACACGGAGAAGGGTGCTTATGCACAGACTGACCTTCACACGAAGTTTCTAAACTTGCAGTGCCCTGTTGACAGTGACATCCGCCAGTTCTTGGACAATCTGCATACAAAGAGAGATGAGTTAGTTGCCGTCAGCATACAGATCAAAGAAAAGGATTACCGCTCGACCATCATCCAATCACTGCCTAAGTACCTTGCCAGCTTTGCATCTGGACAGCTAGCAACTGCACGCCTGTACAGCCTGACACAAACTATCGACCCCGACGTTCTCATCTCCTTGATCATTGAAGAGTCTGAGTGCAAAAGTCACAAAGAGACTTGGCATGCACGATCCAAAGCCAAGAATCGCAATGGCAACGAAGCCATGTCATTGACCCCTGGAAATTCTTTCAGAAGGGGGAGAGGAAATGGAAGAAATGGTAGTCGAGGGGGTAGCTCCAGAGGGCATGCTTGCCAGCGAGGCCCCTGCTGGAACTGTGGGTTGAGGGAACACTACAAATCTCAATGTCCTGATCTTGACAAAACAAAGAAAGAAAGCTTACCTGCTGCCACCAAGGGATCTGTGCATGCTGTAACACTTGATTCTGATGAAGAGGGTGCCTTCTCGGTGCATGCCCTGGATGAACTCGACAATGAGGGTTTGCTCCCTGACTTGCTGAGCGTATTGTCAGACGACGATGATGTTGATCGACGCTGCTTCATCACCACCAACAAAGACTGGTTCAGCGAGATGGGGGATGTGGATGACGAGCACTCACCCCATGGCGATGCTTCAAATCATGTCGAGCCCACTAACACCTCCCCAGAGTTCGCGAACCTCATAAATGACAGCCCCATTGGTACACCTGTCATTGAACTCTATGATTCCAGATCCACTTGACACATCTCCCCTTACAAGGAGAAGTTCGAGACGTTGGTGATGATACCACCCAAGTCATTCTTGGCTGCCAACAAACAACTCTTTGATGCTATGGCTATGGGGGAGTTAGTCATAGAGGTGCCGAATGGGTACGATGTAACTAAACTGTGACTCACCAAAGTACTATACTCACCTGAGGTCGGATACACCCTCGTGTCTGTCAGCTGCCTTGACCAGCTAGGCTACTCTGTCACCTTCGCTGAAGGTACCTGTACCATCAGGAACCCTGCCAATGATGTTGTTGGTCGCATCCCTAAGTCTAAAGCCAGGCTCTATCATGTCGTCCACAACGACGATCGCAACAGTGCAAACACAGCAGCTGAATCAATAACTGTGATGGAACTTCACTGTAGGATGGGACACATTTCTCCGTCTGTCGCTCATCGCCTAGCTGAAAAGGGACTTGTATCAGGTTTGAAGTTCAACTTGTCAAAAGATGAGCTGACCTTCTGTGAAGCCTGTGTATATGCGAAGGCAACCAGGAAGCCTGTCACGAAGGAACGCATCAGAGAACGAGCTTGCAAGTTTGCTGAAGAAGTACATAGTGACATCTGGGGACCCGCACCCATAGAAACTCTCAGTGGTCGGTGGTACTACATTTCCTTCACTGACGATAAGACGCAACTCACCTATATTCATCTCCTTTGCCAGAAGAGTGAAGCCTTCACAGCCTACAAAGATTTCGAGGCCTGGTGTCACACCCAGCATAACACTCGCATGAAGACCCTCCATTCCGATCAAGGCGGCGAGTACCTCGGAAAAGAATTTGTGATGTACCTCAAGGCAGCTGGAACGAAACAGAAGCTCACCGTACATGATACCCCACAACACAATGGAGTTGCTGAGCATCTCAATCACACCTTGCTTGAAAAAGTTCATGCCATGCTGCATGAGAGCAGCTTGCCTTGCACTCTATGGGGTGAAGTGGTGTGCCACGCTGTCTGGCTAAAGAACAGGACTCCCACCAGAGCGCTTGACGGTGGGATGCCCCTTGAAGCTGTGACCGGGAAGAAACCAGACCTCAGTCGAGCCCACATGTGGGGCTCAAGTGTCTGGGTATGAATCGAGGGTGGAACCAAACTTGGAGGGCATGTTGTGGAGGGCTGATGGGTTGGGATCGATGATAACAGCCCCAATGGCTGTTGCGTGTACTGGCCTGAAAAGAAGTCAGTTACCGTCAAAAGGAATGTATATTGGAATCCCTCCTCAGCTGAGTCATTACCTCACGAGGGGGAGGAAGAAGACAGCTACTTACTGAATGTGATGCTAACACCTCCAGCTCCCGTCCCAAAGACAAAAGAAATTCCAACGCCTCCACACATCGCCCCAGCTCATCCCGTGCCCCCATCACCTCCAGCTGAACCACCCGTCACGAAATGAATTTGAAAGCCTAGCCAACGACTTGCTGATATCCTCGCCAGTAAAGGCAGTACAAACAGTCGCGGTATACCTAATATACCAAAAGGAGTCCAGCTCCCCACTACAGTCAAAGATGAAGCCGACCCCACCAGACTTGAGGGGGAGGACAGAGCCACAGCTTTGCTCACATCCATTGTAGACGATCCCAATGATGCCCTTTGCAATATCGACCTCACTATGGCCATGAACAAAGTCACCGCTGAGTCTGAAGCCCTTGAGCCTACCTCACTGGCTGAGGCTTGTTGTCGGCCAGATTGGCTGCAGTGGGAGGCTGGGATAAGAGAAGAGTTAGCAACGTTACACGTGGCAGGTACTTGGGAACTCATTGACGCACCTCGTGGTGCCAACATAGTTGGATCCAAATGGGTGTTCTGTGCACAAAGAAAGACACTGCTGGAAATGTGGTATGGTACAAAGCCCAACTCATCGCTCAAGGCTTCTCTCAAGTCGAAGGCATCAATTATTTCGATACCTTCGCCCCAGTCACAACACTTGCATCCATTTGAACCGTCCTTGCCATGGCAGCATGATCAAACCTGGAACTCCATCAGATTGATATCAAAGGCACATACCTGAATGGTACACTTACCAATGATGAAGTAATCCACATGCGACAGCCCCCAGGCTTCAAATCCACCGATCACCCCAATAAAGTCTGTCACCTCCAAAAGACATTGTATGGTTTGAAGCAGAGCGGCCGTCGCTGGTACCAAAGATTAGTGGAGATCCTCGTCGATGAGCTGGGCCTTACCCAGTGCTCAGTCGACCAGGCCATCTATTTCAGACGATGCACCACCAGTGAGCTTGTCATTGTTGTCATCCATGTCAATGATTGCACCATCGCCACAACGTCCCTAAACGAGATAGAGGAGCTTAAGTGCAACGTCAGAAAATACGTTGAGATTACCAACCTTGGGGAACTTCACTGGCTGCTTGGCATTGAAGTAACCAGAAATAGAGATGAACGTACCATCTCCCTGTGCCAACGCCCCTACATTGAGTCCATCATACGATGCTTTGGCTTTGATAAGCTCAAGCCTGTGTCGAACCCAATGGAACCCAGTACCAAACTGCATTCTGGGCAGTCGCCATCAACTGGTGCTGAATTCGCTATGATGTGCCACGTACCCTATTGTGAAGCCATAGGATCACTCATGTATGCCTCCCTTGCCACTTGTCCTGACATCTCATATGCCATAACGACCATCTCACATTTCTCGGGCAACCCTGGAGTTGCTCATTGGGAAGCTGTAAAGAGAATTTATCAGTACCTTCTCAGGACAAAAGGCTTACGACTCATGTATGGGGGATCACCAAGTGCATTGACCAGGTATGCAGATGCAGACAGCAGCATGGCAGAAGACTGCAGAGTGGTCTCAGGGTATGCTTTTCTAATAGATGGCAGAGCAGTTTTGTGGTCTTCTAAAAGACAGGAAATCATCTTGCTCTCAATGACTGAGAGTGAGTACATGGCAGCCACACACGCAGCCAAGGAGGCCTTGTGGCTTCAGTCGCTCATTGGAGAGCTTTTTCAGCCATTCGTCGAGCCAACCACGTTGTTTTCCGATATCAATCAGCCATCGCGCTCACTAAAGACTATCAGTATCACACATGCACCAAACACATCGATATCTGTTTTCACTTCATTTGCTGGGTCATAGAAAATGGCAAAATTCACCTCATATATTGCCCGACTGCAGACATGATCACCGATACACTAACGAAGGTGCTACTGTCTCCGAAGGTGAAACATTTCGTGGTTGAACTCGGCCTACACCCGACTTGAGGGGGAGTGTTAGATTTGGCAAGTCGCTCGTAGCCTTCGTTCACTAATTGACACTACTTTTCCTTACCATGGGAAACACTTCCCATTTACAGGTCTACAAGACCACTGTACTTAGTTGTTTCGAGCACTGACAATACAGTGTGATAATTTTTGGTTTATTGTCTCCAAATGTTTCATATGTATAATTAACAGTACAAGCACTTGTGCTATGACCGTGCTTGTAGTTTCAATACCAGGTTCAACACCTGTGTCTCACCCTTTTGTTTCATATAGCGTATTTAACTCATTACTGTAGTAACACCACCTCAGACGTCTGCCGCTTGCACACTTGACTGAGGTGGGTATAGTGTCTTGTTCCCATGTTCGTGTACTTCACACTCACATCATTACCTTAGATCTTGCTATAGGTAATGCGAATATAGATGTTTGCCACTCGCACACTCAACTGAGATCTTGCTATAGATTTCTGTGATGCAGAACTTGATATCCGTTACCCTCCTCGCGAGCAGATCACGATCATCAGCATAAGTGGGGCTGTGCTTGCGATTTGCACCACAATATTTCAACCTCAGAGCGTGGCAGCGTACGAAAATGTCCTCGGGAACATTAGAACCGAGTGTCAAGTAAGTAAACGCATGGAGTTCGCTGAAAACATCAGGTCCCGGCCACTTCAGAACGTACTGTTCAATGTTATCTAGCGTAACATCGCTAATTCTCCTTGCGTAGATGAGTTGTACGCATGACCGTTGGGAAGCCGGCAAGGGAGATCCGCCCAGAAGGCTGCAGCTGTTCAAAAACTGGAAGGTCCACCACTGGCGGAGGTGAGCAGAACCCAGGTAACTCGGTGGAGGATTGAATACTGCCTGCCATAACTTAACCACGAGCGAAAACGGTGGGGAGTTAGTGGTACTGGAGACCCATTCGGGACTTGACAGCTCCTCAAAGCCAGAGGGAGCACCGCTTCTGATGTTCATTTCAGGCTCGCTACCCGTCCGAGTGCTCCAGAGGAACCCATGTTCCATGCTCGGAGATGAAGATCAGGCGATATCCTGGCATCAATTAGCTACGGGCGTGAGCAAGGTTTTTGGAAACTCACCTAGGACCTGGTGACTCTTCAGAGTGCGTAAGGGACTCCACCAGTATACACGTTGTAGATCGCGTTGAGGGCTCAAGCGCTCATCTCCCGCGTCGTAAAATTGAGCCTGCGAAGAATTGGATGCGATCCTAGCAGATTGATCATGAGCAGGAATTAATTGCTGGCGGTCGGTGACGGTAATTTACTCAGCGCTTGGTAACTCTTCGAAGCCCGGGAAGCCGACGGCTGGTACGGGCGATGCGGGTTGCGATATCGAAGGTGTATTTGCATCTACGAGTGTCCTGACGGGGCGGTTGCAGGCCCCTTCGAACGTTGGAGCACCCTTATAATAAGATCCAGCAGACGTGCGAAGGCACCACACACAGGATCTTAACTTAGGTTGCAGCAACTTGAAAGTGCATGCCAGCTGAATCGATATGTAGGCCAACACACTGTTACACTTACGAAGGTCGCAAGACTACATTCTCACAGAGGTACCGGATCCAGCTCAGTCTGACCCATGGGCAAGACAGAAGATACTACCGTAGGGCCCCGTGGCGTCTCAGTTGATCTTGGGCAGGTAACTTAGTACGGAAGGTTACAGCTTCAACATGTTTCACGGGTTTTCGGCGTTGTTGCTATATATACGTTCCAGCGTTCAAACACGAACGACGGTTATTTACACTACACAGACAATAATACTCCCATTCTACGTCGATACCGAGTGGCTCGCATACAAGAAAAAAAGAAAAGGATTCATAGAAGAAGAAAAAATGACGATAAGTCGGGGAAGCACACTTGCCCTATTCGCCCGTACCATAGTCTAAGGGCACACTCACAAAACGTCTCCGCGACTCTGAGCCTCAGCAAGACTCAACTCGATTGCGAACCTCAAGTCATCGTCATCCCCCCATCCAGGGGCCAAAACAGATGCGCTAGTGCCAGATGACGACGCCCCTTGTCCACTCCCCCACACTGATCGCGATTGGCGACGTTCGCGTTCAAGACTCGGAGTCGGGAACGACAGATGGGCTGACACAGATCCCCACACCGACCCAGATTCCGAATCTAACAGTGAAGTTGATGGTGAGGAGTTACTTGGTGTGGGTGATTCACTTGCACTCCTCCGAGGGACAGGTAGGAAATCTTCTTCCGCCAAGGACGATATCGCCTGTGCTGCCCTCTCTGACGTTGATCCCATATCGGGAGTGAACGTATCACCAAGTAAATTTTCGAGGTCGCCTTCATGAACTTCTTCTCCAGCCTTAGTTTCAACTTTCTCCCCCACCTCCTTCACAGACTCCTCCCTCGACAGCCACATCACATACTCGACAGCCTCAGTCTCGTCCAACCCCAAGTTTTCCAGTCCTTCTCTTTCCTCCCTAACCCTCCCTATAGTGCGCATCATCCGCTCCCTCTCGTATGCCGCATGTTCCCTTTCATGCGTGATCTCACTGATTGAGTCTGCGATGGACATTTGGAAATCATATTGGTCTGCCCAGCACAAGCATTAAGATCGCACCATTACAAAAAGGGGAAGGAACGTACCCAGTCCCTTCGCAACCCCTCTTTCCATCCTTTTCCCCTGATTGACTTTCTTCCCCCGCACATGACATCTTGCCTTCCCTAGACGTCTCATGTCCCCGGCATGCCACGTCATAACTCTATTCCCTCGAACAACCACCACCATCTGATTCTCAATGAGTATCTTGCTCACGCCATCTCCATCTCCTTCCGCATCTGCTCTTTCGGCATTCTCATTCTCATTCCCACCCCCACCCCCATCCCCAAGGTCCGGAGCAGGAGGGGCAAGAAGAGGGAAACGAGTAGGGCGATGAGAAAACTGCAAGGAATCGAACCTCCTCACCTCTTCTAAAGTAATGCTATCCCAAACAGCCACGCTCCCTCGCTGCGAGCCTGTCACAAACACATATGCGGTCCATGCAATAGATGTGATAGATCCATCGGTGTGGGCCGAAAATTTGTGTTTGGGTGTCGATACGCGCAACAATGTTGCTGGCGTGATCGACGTTGGCGAGGATGTTGAGTTATATGACGCCGCAGGGGTAGCAGGCGCGTCGATATCATAAAAGCTGACGAACCCCATGCAATCACCTGCAATCACGAACTCTCGCTCTCTCGTTCGTCCCCCGCTTCCCTCTCTTGAGGGAGCAGGCCGAGGGGAGCATACGGTAGGCTCCACAACAGAACTCACGACCTCGAGGGCAGAAAGGGAGCACCCACACTCTCCGTCTCCGAACTGCGTGATCCCAAGTGTGTCGGTGGAGGTCACTGTAAGGAGGTAAAGGAAGGGGTGGGAGGTGTAAGACATCAACAAAGTCGTTCGGTTGAGAACTTGCGGCAGACGGCGACAACGGAGAATTAGGTGGGGTGGACGAGTAACGAGGACCGCGCAGAATATGTATAGCTTTGAGTTTTGGGGTTTGTCTGCTCAGAGCATGACCTGCGTCCGACTGTCCCTGACCTCCGCCACTCTTTGTCGGATCACCGATCCTCAGTTCGGGGAGTGCAATAGCGGCCGTACCCACATCAATCACAGACGGAACCCACCACACACAAATATCGCCACTAGCCAGCACTCCTACGATCACGCCAGAGCTCAAGCCTCCTGCCAGGCCAACGATTCCATCTGGAACCAATGACACCCGGCTTTGCTCAGAAGTCCACAAGCAGTTCAGGTTCTGTCGATCCCAGCTCCATAATTTCACTCTTCCGTCTCCTCCAGCCGAAAGGAATGTCTTCGAGAGCGAATCGATGACGATTTTATTCACGGCGCCATGGTGCAAATCTTGGACGCTGCACCGCACCACACTGGAAGTCGTGAAACCCGATGCGGGCACAAACGCCCTGCTGGTGGTAGTGAGGAGAATTTCGCCATTGCGTTTACCCCAAACTACGCTCACGCTTCCCTTAGACTCGGAAGAAGATGAAGACATGATCTCACATGCCGAAACGTCGGGTGTGAACTCGGCATTCGGATTCCCAATCCCAGGACCAGTGCCCGATGGATCGAGGTATCCTTTGAGGACTTTCCCCGTGAGCGGGAAGGAGCGTGCGATAGTTCCGTATTGGAGGGATATGGTCAGAAGTGCTGGCCCAGGCCCTGCAGGCTGATCGCGCTGATTGGAGTAGGGGAAGTGGGGGAATAGGGAAGACTGGATATACGGCGAGACGAGGTAGATGCTGTCAACGGTCGTGTCCTGAGGCGTGTGAGTGATACACGGTGTGCGGGCACGCTCCCACTGCCTATCGATTCACCATACATTTGTCAACGAAAAAATATGCGACCAAGGAAGAGAAGCGCACTGTCTGAGCATGTACCTCGACACAAACTCCGCCCTCCAGGTACGTGCTACCCTCCTCAACAGAATAACATTTCCTTCGTCGAGGGGGCGTTCTGGATGGGCACCGACTACCTGAGTAAGGAACGCACGATACCACGTATTGTCATCGTTTACGTGGCCGTGCAAGCGCCTACAAGTGCTGCCGAGGGCGATGAGTGAGGGCGGAGTGAGATACGAAGTGACGTGTGTAAGTGATTCGACAGGAAGTCCGAGCAGAATTGAACGGTCTTTTTGTTCGCGTTGTTCTCCATGTTGAAGGGTCTGTGTCAGAAAAGGATGTAAATATGTTCTAGTACTGATCTGTTCTTCTTTCCGGGATGAATGTGCGGGTCTCGTTGGCATAAAACAGTGGGAGGGCAGTCGGGATTGAGTATGTTTCGCAGACGCTCAGTGCTCAGTGGCTGTGTGTGCAAGTACTGGTGCGAAGTTGCCTTCATGTCAGCTGACGTAAGCAAGGCGCCTCAGCAGCTGACCCCTTTTTTCCCCTAGGACTTATAGACCACTGCGCGGGGTCCTTCCCTCTTCGATTTCTCAATCATGGTACTGGCCATGTCAAGGCTTTCGAGAATACGTGTTATGTTTAACCACCCTGAAATTCGTATTATGGATCTGGAATATCTGTTTCCTGCACACACCCCTGGCGGTCTTCAACCCACGGTGCAAGCATCAGCAGTGAATTCAACTGGCGACTCTGTGGTCCCAGTGAGACCAGACATGCTCAAAAGTGAACATTTTTTTGGTGAGCCCGTCAGTGTAAACCACAGGTAGTTGTCAGCTGACTGTGGCCTAGATGAGGAGGATAAAATGATGCATGTCGTCATTGAGCCAAAGACGAAAGATGCTGGAGATTGTCCTGAGGATGGATCTTTGGGAGACTGTAGTGATGGTTAGTTTCCGTTATATTGTTGCTATCTGCTAGGACTAACTGTGGCATTACAGAAATGTTGCGGTCGAGACTTACTACAATGGAATGCAGGTTGGCTGAGATGAGGCATGAGGAACGCCATCGCAGTGAAATGAAGAAGTTGGACGATGAATTTAGAAGAAGCATCGATAGAACGAAGAAGTCGATCAATGACTTGAAAAGAGTACACAGCGAAATACGGAAGGAGCAGTCGGAGTTGGGTCGTGCCATAGCAACCCTCAAGGTTCAGGTCGACGAGAGGTACAGGAAATATACCAATGCGACCGACGACCTGTGCCGGGTAATTGGTTCTGACCCATGTAGAGCGTTTCTTGACTGATCTCTCCGTCAGGCTATTTCATTCCTAGTGCCATTCCATCACGGCATCCTACTAGACATGGCAGAAGAAAAGATGATTCGTTGTTTTGGCAAGAAATCATGGGAGAGACTCTGTGCGTCCCATCTACCACTCCCCAAATTGGCAAGACGCGTCAAGAACAAACTCAAAGAACGTCGACAGTCGCATACTCCTTCTGTCGAGGAATTGATGTACTTGTTCTCTCATATCTATGTACGAAAGAAAGCGGACGTTAGGGATGTCACCCACCGTGCCACTCAGGAGGAACTTAAAGAGGCAATAATGGCCGTACCAGTTGACGAGCAACCTGAGAACAGGCAGTTCCTCGAGTCCTTATTCGAATTTCTATTCGAGCAACCTTTCGACTCGTAGCAACGGTACAGTTACCACATACCTGGCATTGTGTACTTGTTCTGTGTTGCAAACGCAATAAACACACGACTCTCCGACCTATTTTATGTTCCTTGTGACAGTACTGATGACCGTATATGCGTCCTACTAATATATAGTCCCGTTGTACGCTGTCGATCGGGTGTTGGAACCCGGGTTTACATTGGTGGCAGACCTCGCCATTGCCAGTTAGTGTTGGTGGTAGATCGTCACCGTGAATATCGGTGGTTGAGCCTGAGGTACTACGAGGCTGTGGCTGAGGTGTACAAGGCGTGAAATCGACGAAGATAAGTTCCAACACCTATAAACCTTGAACTGCCCGCTAACTATTTCCTCCACATCGTTGGTGTGTTAGCAGGGGTGCTTTCCGCGATTGGCTATTGTGTGGAGTTGTAAACTCTCGAGTGGTACAGGCACCTGTACCTAAGTTACTGCCACGTGCTACATTAGACATCCTCCGGTTTTTTTCCGAGTCAATAACCTCCCTTCCACCATAACTTAATTAGCTATCGCTAGCCCTGGGCCCTATTGGCCCCAGGGTCCCCTACATGGTCATTCTGCTGGCATTGGTCAGCTGAGGAGCATTGCTCCTCAACTAACCAATGCCAGCTCAGCTTTCAAAGGAAGAGCTTCATCTCATTTGCTTTCACAATGCTTCAAGCCATTCAGTTGTAGTCATAGCAATTTGATGGCAGACAGGAGTTATACAATTTAAAAAAGGCAAGTCTATAGTATAGTACACATTTAAACATGCAATCCTCTCAAAACTTCATTGAATACTACATTCATAGACTTGTTTGTTTGGTGTCCTTGGCCACTGTGCAGCACCTTGATGTTCCTTGGATGGGTACATCTAGACAGAGCAACATATAGTTGCCCATGAGAGAACACAGGTGTCCTGAGGTCAAGGCCCACATGTTGGACTGTCTGGCCTTGTGATTTGTTAATGGTCATTGAATAGGCCAGGTGAACAGGGAACTGCAGGTGATGCAAGGGTATTGGGAAGTCATCTGGATTGGTATCCAAAGCCATGCAAGGAATCAGCACCACATCATTGTTGGCATCTCCATCCCTTTCCTGCAACACATGGCACTCCAATATATGATGGGTAGCTCTGATCAAGACCAGCCTAGTACCATTATAAAGGCCATGGATAGGATCCAGATTGAAAAGAAGCATGAGGGGAGCACCAGGCTTCAACTCCAACTCATGAAGGGGGAACCCTGATGGATCTAGTATGTTCAACACCTCCTTTGGAATGTAATCATACTGGTTGTCAGTAACAGAGTCTGCACTTTTGTACACAACCTTGTCCCCATGAACTTTACCCAGGATGGTGGAGTTGATCTCCCTGACTTCAGTGTTCCTGGAAGATAAAATGGTGTGGTCCAGGAAGTACTGATCCTGCAGAGGCCAATTGTGATGAGGGGCCAGCAAGTCTCCATACATGGCATTGATGAGAGAGTCCAAATCACCACCACATGACAGGTGTTGTGGAAGTTCTTGTTGGAACATGTGTCCCCTATGTTTATTTGCTTAGGGTGTATGAGCTTATGTAATAATTCTTTGCACTTAGGCAGTTAGTTTTTCCTCATGCACCTCAGTCTTCTTACCACAGAAGCCTGAGACCTTCTTTATAGTCTTAATTTTGGCCTCCTCTTAAGAGGTTATGAGCCCTGTGCAGCTCTAACCTTACAGTATCAATGAACTCAAAAGTGGTACCACCAAACAACTTACAGACATGTCATCTGGAGTGTCAGCATCAATGTCCCAGCAACTGGGCCCATTGACAAGCATGAACACAACAGTTTCTGCATCTACTAGTGCTAGGGTTACCCAAGGCTCAAGCCAACTCTATGATATAATGCCCCTCACAGATGATGGAGCAAATTATCAAATGTGGAAGTTTCAAATGCAGAAAGTCCTAGGTATACAAGGCCTCTGGAATGTAGTTGCTGGCATGGAGAAGAAAGCTCCAGATGTGAACACAAACCCAGACCAATATGAGGAATGGTAAATCAAAGACAAGGAAGCATGCACACAGATTACCTTAATGCTCAAGGATGAGCCTCTTAGTGGTGTTCTGTATGCAAGTACTGCAGCAGAGACCTGGACCAAGCTCAGTGAATGGTATGAAGGAAAGGGAAAGCAATCCATAGCCTACCTTATAGGAGAACTGTTTTGCAGCACACTCACTGATGATCAGCCTATGGAAACACAGCTGAATGCCATGCAGCAAAAAGCCCACATCCTCTTGTCACTTGGTCAACCCCTTGATGACTCACTGGTAGTGATTGTGATGGTGATATCTCTCCTGCAGTTGTACTCCACACTCCAGACAATCCTTATGTCCTCAAATGACAAGCTTACCATCAAGACTGTCATATCCCAAGTCCTGGTAGAAGAAAGAACATGACAAACTTCAACAGTGCATTCTGCTCTCACTGCTAAGACTAACCCAGGTAAAAAGTCAAAGGCAACAGACAGGAAGAAAAAGAAGAAGAAGTGTAACTATGCCCCCTGTGGCAAAACCAGACATACAGAGGATGAATGCTACAAAAAGAAGGCAGATGAAGTGGCCAAAGCTGCACTGCAGGGATCTGCACAAGGGAGCAAGGATAAATCCAAGGAGAAAACAGAGTTAACAGCCAAGGTCACAACCATTGCAGAAGAGGATAACAGACCTCTTTGCCTATTTGTGGCATGTGCACACCCTGAGACCAGTGCATCGGAGTGGGTAGTCACAGAAATCTATAGCAAGATCTCAGTCAAGTGCACAAGCAGCAAATGTCTGTATTCGCATTACCTATAGCAAGATCTAAGGTAACGATGTGAGTGTGAAGTACACGAACATGGGAACAAGACACTATACCCACCTCAGTCAAGTGTGCAAGCGGCAGACGTCTGAGGTGGTGTTACTACAGTAATGAGTTAAATACGCTATATGAAACAAAAGGGTGAGACACAGGTGTTGAACCTGGTATTGAAACTACAAGCACGGTCATAGCACAAGTGCTTGTACTGTTAATTATACATATGAAACATTTGGAGACAATAAACCAAAAATTATCACACTGTATTGTCAGTGCTCGAAACAACTAAGTACAGTGGTCTTGTAGACCCTGTAAATGGGAAGTGTTTCCCATGGTAAGGAAAAGTAGTGTCAATTAGTGAACGAAGGCTACGAGCGACTTGCCAAATCTAACACTCCCCCTCAAGTCGGGTGTAGGCCGAGTTCAACCACGAAATGTTTCACCTTCGGAGACAGTAGCACCTTCGTTAGTGATATCGGTGATCATGTCTGCAGTCAGGGCAATATATGAGGTGAATTTTGCCATTTTCTATGACCCAGGCAAATGAAGTGAAAACAGATATCGATGTGTTTGGTGCATGTGTGATACTGATAGTCTTTAGTGAGCGCGATGGCTGATTGATTATCGGAAAACAACGTGGTTGGCTCGACTGAATGGCTGAAAAAGCTCTCCAATGAGCGACTGAAGCCACAAGGCCTCCTTGGCTGCGTGTGTGGCTGCCATGTACTCACTCTCAGTCATTGAGAGCAAGATGATTTCCTGTCTTTTAGAAGACCACAACACTGCTCTGCCATCTATTAGAAAAGCATACCCTGAGACCACTCTGCAGTCTTCTGCCATGCTGCTGTCTGCATCTGCATACCTGGTCAATGCACTTGGTGATCCCCCATACATGAGTCGTAAGCCTTTTGTCCTGAGAAGGTACTGATAAATTCTCTTTACAGCTTCCCAATGAGCAACTCCAGGGTTGCCCGAGAAATGTGAGATGGTCGTTATGGCATATGAGATGTCAGGGACGAAGTGGCAAGGGAGGCAGTACATGAGTGATCCTATGGCTTCACAATAGGGTACGTGGCACATCATAGCGAATTCAGCACCAGTTGATGGCGACTGCCCAGAATGCAGTTTGGTACTGGGTTCCATTGGGTTCGACACAGGCTTGAGCTTATCAAAGCCAAAGCAGTCGTATGATGGACTCAATGTAGGGGTGTTGGCACAGGGAGATGGTACGTTCATCTCTATTTCTGGTTACTTCAATGCCAAGCAGCCAGTGAAGTTCCCCAAGGTCGGTAATCTCAACAGTATTTTCTGACGTTGCACTTAAGCTCCTCTATCTTCGTTTAGGGACGTTGTGGCGATGGTGCAATCATTGACATGGATGACAACAATGACAAGCTCACTGGTGGTGCATCGTCTGAAATAGATGGCCTGGTCGACTGAGCACTGGGTAAGGCCCAGCTCATCGACGAGGATCTCCACTAATCTTTGGTACCAGCGACGGCCGCTCTGCTTCAAACCATACAATGTCTTTTCAGAGGTGACAGACTTTATTGGGGTGATCGGTGGATTTGAAGCCTGGGGGCTGTCGCATGTGGATTACTTCATCATTGGTAAGTGTACCATTCAGGTATGTGCCTTTGATATCAATCTGATGGAGTTCCAGGTTTGATCATGCTGCCATGGCAAGGACGGTTCGAATGGATGCAAGTGTTGTGACTGGGGCGAAGGTATCGAAATAATTGATGCCTTCGACTTGAGAGAAGCCTTGAGCGATGAGTTGGGCTTTGTACCATACCACATTTCCAGCAGTGTCTTTCTTGTGCACAGAACACCCATTTGGATCCAACTATGTTGGCACCACGAGGTGCGTCAATGAGTTCCCAAGTACCTGCCACGTGTAACGTTGCTAACTCTTCTCTTATCCCAGCCTCCCACTGCAGCCAATCTGGCCGACAACAAGCCTCAGCCAGTGAGGTAGGCTCAAGGGCTTCAGACTCAGCGGTGACTTTGTTCATGGCCATAGTGAGGTCGATATTGCAAAGGGCATCATTGGGATCGTCTACAATGGATGTGAGCAAAGCTGTGGCTCTGTCCTCCCCCTCAAGTCTGGTGGGGTCGGCTTCATCTTTGACTGTAGTGGGGAGCTGGACTCCTTTTGGTATATTAGGTATACCGCGACTGTTTGTACTGCCTTTACTGGCGAGGATATCAGCAAGTCGTTGGCTAGGCTTTCAAATTCATTTCGTGACGGGTGGTTCAGCTGGAGGTGATGGGGGCACGGGATGAGCTGGGGCGATGTGTGGAGGCGTTGGAATTTCTTTTGTCTTTGGGACGGGAGCTGGAGGTGTTAGCATCACATTCAGTAAGTAGCTGTCTTCTTCCTCCCCCTCGTGAGGTAATGACTCAGCTGAGGAGGGATTCCAATATACATTCCTTTTGACGGTAACTGACTTCTTTTCAGGCCAGTACACGCAACAGCCATTGGGGCTGTTATCATCGATCCCAACCCATCAGCCCTCCACAACATGCCCTCCAAGTTTGGTTCCACCCTCGATTCATACCCAGACACTTGAGCCCCACATGTGGGCTCGACTGAGGTCTGGTTTCTTCCCGGTCACAGCTTCAAGGGGCATCCCACCAGTCAAGCGCTCTGGTGGGAGTCCTGTTCTTTAGCCAGACAGCGTGGCACACCACTTCACCCCATAGAGTGCAAGGCAAGCTGCTCTCATGCAGCATGGCATGAACTTTTTCAAGCAAGGTGTGATTGAGATGCTCAGCAACTCCATTGTGTTGTGGGGTATCATGTACGGTGAGCTTCTGTTTCGTTCCAGCTGCCTTGAGGTACATCACAAATTCTTTTCCGAGGTACTCGCCGCCTTGATCGGAATGGAGGGTCTTCATGCGAGTGTTATGCTGGGTGTGACACCAGGCCTCGAAATCTTTGTAGGCTGTGAAGGCTTCACTCTTCTGGCAAAGGAGATGAATATAGGTGAGTTGCGTCTTATCGTCAGTGAAGGAAATGTAGTACCACCGACCACTGAGAGTTTCTATGGGTGCGGGTCCCCAGATGTCACTATGTACTTCTTCAGCAAACTTGCAAGCTCGTTCTCTGATGCGTTCCTTCGTGACAGGCTTCCTGGTTGCCTTCGCATATACACAGGCTTCACAGAAGGTCAGCTCATCTTTTGACAAGTTGAACTTCAAACCTGATACAAGTCCCTTTTCAGCTAGGCGATGAGCGACAGACAGGAGAAATGTGTCCCATCCTACAGTGAAGTTCCATCACAGTTATTGATTCAGCTGCTGTGTTTGCACTGTTGCGATCGTCGTTGTGGACTGACATGATAGAGCCTGGCTTTAGACTTAGGGATGCGACCAACAACATCATTGGCAGGGTTCCTGATGGTACAGGTACCTTCAGCGAAGGTGACAGAGTAGCCTAGCTGGTCAAGGCAGCTGACAGACACGAGGGTGTATCCGACCTCAGGTGAGTATAGTACTTTGGTGAGTCACAGTTTAGTTACATCGTACCCATTCGGCACCTCTATGACTAACTCCCCCATAGCCATAGCAGTCGAAGAGTTGTTTGTTGGCAGCCAAGAATGACTTGGGTGGTATCATCACCAACGTCTCGAACTTCTCCTTGTAAGGGGAGATGTGTCAAGTGGATCTGGAATCATAGAGTTCAATGACAGGTGTACCAATGGGGCTGTCATTTATGAGGTTCGCGAACTCTGGGGAGGTGTTAGTGGGCTCGACATGATTTGAAGCATCGCCATGGGGTGAGTGCTCGTCATCCACATCCCCCATCTTGCTGAACCAGTCTTTGTTGGTGGTGATGAAGCAGCGTCGATCAACATCATCGTCGTCTGACAATACACTCAGCAAGTCAGGGAGCAAACCCTCATTGTCGAGTTCATCCAGGGCATGCACCGAGAAGGCACCCTCTTCATCAGAATCAAGTGTTACAGCATGCACAGATCCCTTGGTGGCAGCAGGTAAGCTTTCTTTCTTTGTTTTGTCAAGATCAGGACATTGAGATTTGTAGTGTTCCCTCAACCCACAGTTCCAGCAGGGGCCTCGCTGGCGAGCATGCCCTCTGGAGCTACCCCCTCGACTACCATTTCTTCCATTTCCTCTCCCCCTTCCAAAAGAATTTCCAGGGGTCAATGACATGGCTTCGTTGCCATTGCAATTCTTGGCTTTGGATTGCGCATGCTGAGTCTCTTTGTGACTTCTGTGCTCAGACTCTTCGATGATCAAGGAGATGAGAACGTCGGGGTCAATAGTTTGTGTCAGGCTGTACAGGCGTGCAGTTGCTAGCTGTCCAGATGCAAAGCTGGCAAGGTACTTAGGCAGCGATTGGATGATGGTCGAGCGGTAATCCTTTTCTTCGATCTGTATGCCGATGGCAGCTAACTCGTCTCTCTTCGTACGCAGATCATCCAAGAACTGGCAGATGTCACCGTCAACAGGGCACTGCAAGTTTAGAAACTTCATGTGAAGGTCAGTCTGTGCATAAGCACCCTTCTCCATGTATTCACGAACGATTTCATTCCACATAGCTGTGATGCTGTTAAGGCTATGCACCCAGAGTGCAGTGGAATCAGGGATCCATTGGGTAAGTAAGTGTTTCACCATATTTTCGCTTTTTTGCCACTTAGTGAGTTCGTCAGCATCGGGAGGGACTACAGTTACGAATCCATCCTGATCGGTGGAGGTCATGCCAACAGGGCAAGGAGAGGTGCCATCGAAATGGGACCACAATTCCTTAGCTTCGACGGCGGTCTGGAAGCGAAGGGAGAAGATCACCCAGTTTGTGCCTTTGATGTCAAGTTTCGGGACATTGCCTGGGAGTGTGTCGGTGGTGACAGGGATGGCAGTAGTCATTTGTGGGGGGGGGACGAGGGTCAGTTGGCAGCAAGAATATCGAAAACAATGGTGAGACGTCGTATAGGCTATTAGAGCTTGGGGCTCATAACCTCACAGAAATCTATAGCAAGATCTCAGTCGAGTGCACGAGTGGCAAATGTCTGAGGTGGTGTTACTACAGTAACAAGTTAAATACACTATACGAAACAAAAGGGTGAGACACGGGTGTTGAACCCGGTATTGAAACTACAAGCATGGTCATAGCGCGAGTGCTTGTACCATTAATTATACATATGAAACATTTGGAGACAATAAACCAAAAATTATTGTGCTGTATTGTCAGCGCTCGAAACAACTAGGTACAGTGGTCTTGTAGACCCATAAACAGGAAGTGTTTCCCATGGTAAGGAAAAGTAGCATCAATTAGTGAACGAAGGCTACGAGTGACTTGCCAAATCTAACAGGTAGTTGACTCTGGTGCCTCAGCACACATGTGCTGCCAATGCTCATGGTTTGCAACATTCAGCAAACTGTCACCCTCACAGCCAGTGATTGTCAGTGATGGCAGAACCATACAAGCTATCAGGAAAGGGAGAATCAAACTCTCCATGCATCTCAAGGATGGCCACACAAGTGGGACAATCCTCTGGGATGTCTACTATGTTCCAGACCTGGACACAAACCTTGTGTCAGTGCCTGCACTAGCCTCAAAGGGGCTTCTAGTCACCTTTGAAGAGCAGGAGTGTAGGGTGCACATCAATAGCAAGGTTGTAGCTCTGGCTACTAAATGAAAGTCCCTCTACATACTCAAAGAAAGCATCATATCTGGCAGTCATTCTGCATACATTGTCAGTATGCCTGATGTACTGAACCCAAATGAACCTTTCACCACTCTCACCTCATGCACAATGATGTCTAAGGTTACACTAACCACCTGGCATTATCAACTTGGACATGTGAACATCAGAAACATCATAAGACTATCTGAGAGTGGCATGGTGTCTGGGATGGAGCTGACAGGACTGAAGGAGCACAACATGACTTTGTGCAAAGCCTGCCATGATGGCAAACAACATCAGGAACCTATTCCATTGAAGTCAGTTGTAGAAAGCCTGAGTGTACTGCACAGAACTTACACAGATGTGTGTGGACCTATGGAGACTGCAGGATGATCTGGCCATCAGTACTTCATAACATTCATTGACAGACACTCACACCACCTGGTGGTTAAATTAATCAAGACAAAGGATGAAGTCTTTGGACTAACCAAGGAATATTTTGCTAGAGCTGAAGTGGAGACCAGACATCACCCTAACTATCTTTGAAGTGATGGTGGTGGGGAATATAGCTCAAATGAATTTGAAGCCTATCTGAAGTCAAAAGGCATACATCATGAGAAGATGAATGCCTACACACCACAGGAAAATGGCATAGCAGAATGGATGAACCAAACACTCATTGAGTCCACACAAGCTATGCTCAGCAATGCCAGTCTACCCAACAAATATTAGGGGGATGCCATACTGCACACAGTGCACATAATAAATAGACTACTGACTAAAGTGCTCAAGCAAAGCATTACCCCCTATGAGGCATACACTGGAAACAAGCCATCAGTCACCCATCTTCAAATTTTTGGATGCACAGTGCATGATCACATTCTGGAAGAGAAGCATCAAAAGCTAGATGTTAAGTCCCTTGAGTGTGTACTCTTGAGATACTTGGAGAATAAAAAGGTGTACCTGTGCATACATCAGTCAACTGGGCAAATTGTTGAAACATGTGATGCTGTCTTTGATGAAGGGGACAGCACAGACATGTCTCAAGTCCAGATAGACATGGTAACTAGGGAAACAAGGTGTATAATGCCTGCAGCTCAAGCACAAGGGATGCAAGGGGAGATTGACCTACCAGAGAGCAAAATGACCTCAGATGAACCTGGAAATGAGTCAGATGGTGGTGATAGTGAAGGACACACCTGGGGCAGACAAAATGATGAGACAGCAGCTGATGATGGCTCGCAGATCCCTGATGATCACAGCTGCTTGATGTTCAAGCCTAAAACTGATATTAAAACAGAAAAAAGTGTTAGTGGGTCAAACCATGAGCAGAATGATGAAGTATGGACCTCAGAATGTTGACACCAAGCACCATCTGTGGCCATCCATCGCTCTGGCTCAATGCCTGGGCCTCCTGGTCCTTATCCAATCCCTATCCCCCCTCTGGGACTTCAAAGGTCATCCCAAGCCAGAAAAATGCCTATTTGAGATGATAATCAATGCTATTTTGTCAATGCATATCAAAAACATAGCTTACTCCCTGTGAAGGATGCAGGGGCAGAGGGTGAGGGTGCTGAGACAGAGGTGAGTGCACAAGAAGGTGTGGCAATGGTGAGGCAGAGTGGTGATGACCCAGAAAGGGAAGAAGTTACCACATACCAAACAAGCACAATCTGCAACAACAAGCCTACAATGTTTGCAGAGGTGATGCATCACACTGACACTGACTGCTGGTATGCAGTGATGGCCAATGAATTAGCAACATTTCACACTATAGGATTGTACAAGGAGGTACCATGCCCACCTGACAGGAAGATTATAGATTTGAAGTGGGTCTACAAGATAAAGCAAGGCCCTACAGGTGACATTGATAAGTACAAAGCCTGACTGGTTGCAAAGGGATTCACACAGGTCCACAGAATTGATTATACAGAGATGTTCATGCCTGTAGCTAAGTTTTCTACCATCAGAACCCTACTCACCCTCACTGCTAAGTATGATCTGGAGATCCACCAGATGGATGTAAAGTCTGCCTTTCTAAATGGCAAACTCAACGAGGAAATATACCTCCATCCTCCCCCTGGCTTCTGAGACTCAAGCAGTGTTGTTTGGTGCCTCTATCATGTGCTCTATGGACTGAAACAGGTTCTGAAAGCTTGGTACAATTGACTATGAGAAGTCTTTGAATCTCTTGGATTCATGTGCAGTGATGCTGACCACAGTCTTTCTACAAAGATGAAAATGGCATTTTAATTATAGTTGCTGTCTATGTCAATGACAAACTGATCCTCTCAAAGAGCTGTGAGGCCATTGACCACCTCAAAGTCCAATTATCAGCTGAGTATGACCTCTCTGACTTAGGCAAGGCTTGGTGGATCCTCGGTATGGAGATTATACAAGATCATGACAAGGGAACCATAGAATTGTCTCAGCAATGCTATATAGAGCTCATTCTTGAGCATATGGGCATGCAGGATGGCCACACAGTGTCCACACCCATCAAGCAGAACTTAATATTAGAGAAACTCAATGCTCCTGCCTATGACCTACATGCATATCAAAGTGCTCTTGGAGCATTGATGTATGCTATGCTGGCTACCCAGCCAGATCTCGCATTTGCTGTGGGCATGCTTAGCAGATACCTCTGAAAAACTGTTGATGTGTATTTACAGTACACGAGAGACTCCACAAGCTCTCTTGTAGGCTATGCTGATGCTGACTGGGCTGTAGATGTAAATGACTGCTGTTTTGTAACTGGCTACATCTTCACTCTGTCCAGTGGAGCAGTTAGCTGGTCATCCAAGAAACAGACCTCTGTTGCTTTGTCTAGCACAGAAGCTGAGTACATGGTGGTCTTGGCAGCTGCAAAAGAGATACTTTGGCTACAAATGCTACTATGTGAACTAGATATGGATATGACCACAAAGCCCACTTCCCTCCTAGTCAACAATCAGTCCACAATAGACCTGATGAGCAATGCAATGTTCCATGACTGCATGAAGCACATAGCTATTTGTCATCATTTTATCCACAAGAAGGTTGAAGATGGAGAAGTGGATGTCAAGTACATTTCTACAAATGAGCAGATTGCTGATGTTCTCACCAAGGGACTGTCATGCACGAAGCATGAACACTTTTCTCTTGGTATGGGAATTATTTTCTAAAGACTTGCTACACTGAGGGGGCATGTTGGAACATGTGTCCCCTATGTTTATTTGCTTACAGCATACAAGCTTACATAATAATTCTTTGCACTTAGGCAGTTAGTTTTTCCTTGTGCACCTCAGTCTTCTTACTACAGAAGCCTGAGACCTTCTTTATAGTCTTAATTTTGGCCTCCTCTTAAGAGTTCTATATCTCCATCTGTCACACCTATGTGCAGCAGCTGCCCTGCCCATTGGTCACATTCAGGATCCCTTCCAAGTCACATATTTTGATGGAGGTGATGGATCTGAAGTCTGGACCAGAGGTAGGAACAGCATAGAGCAGCACCCACTATCTGCTCTCTGGATCCATGAGGGATGACAGGGAGGGTTTGTCTAAAGTCTCCCCCAAAGAGAGTGGTGACACCTCCAAATGGATGGTCCTGCAAGAGATCATAAAGGGTACAATCCACACACTCCACCACATGCTGATGTTGAGTGGGGACCTCATCCCAAATGATGAGTGAAGTCTGTTGGAGCAACTGATGGTTAAGATCATCCTTCTTGATGCTGCAAGAGCTCCCCTCATGACAGGGAAAATAGGTATCTTGAAACAGGAGCATGCAGTGTGACCACCAGGGAGAACGAGAGAGGCCAGGCCTGTGGATGCAACACAGAGGACAATCTTGTTTCTGGCACAAACAGAAGCAGCAATGAGCTTGGCAAGGTATGTCTTTCCCCATCCTCCTCCACTGTGCACAAAGAATGAGGACCCAACTGGCTGTTCCACAGAAGCAATGACTCCATCATAGAGTGCCCTCTGTTCTCCATTGAGGGTGGGAAGACCAGCCTCCACCAAGTGATAGAGATCTTGCAGGTCATATATGCTCTCTGCTCAGCAATGAGGTGGTTCCCTTCATCAATCTGCCACTGCCTCTGTGGCCTGGGCATAGTGGGGAAGTTGTCAATAGATTGTCCATTCCTCCTGAGATCTTCTGTGATAAGATGAAGGCCATAATCAAATATTTGCTCTTCAGATGGATTTTCAATGTGGAGATTGTGGATGAGGCAGTGGTGCAAATCATCACAGAGGTTGACTCTGGACTCTTCCCACAAGACATGAGGGTCCACTGGATGACAGTGAACCAGAATTGTGACAAAGAGATGGCACAGTTGAAAGCCAGTACAAAATGAGCAGCCTCCTGCAAACATTGCAACCACTCCTTGTCATCATCCAGAAGAGCCAGAGCATGGCAAGTCTCCTTGAAATTTCCATGGATGTGACCATTCACAGTGCAAAGATCTTCATAGGATGTGGCACCTAATGAAAAAGGTGGTTGGAAAATCACATAATTTGGAACATCAAGAGCATACCTTTGACAGCAGTGAGCAGTAGACACAAACAGAAGCATTCTCCAGCAGTTGGGGGAATGGAATACATCCTTCCAATGGCTTTGTACCTCTGATGGCACTTCCACTTCCTTTTACCCTTCACCCACACAAAGTTCTTGGGGAAGTCCTGGTAGAGGTGGTCTTTTGCTCCAGCTGCAATGAGCTCAGGATCTGCATTGGCCTTGAACCATCCAAGAAGCTGGGAGTCCTTTGCATTCTCAATGACATCTTTGAGCTGGTCCTCAGGGTTGAATGCCACAACCTGATGATCAGGGAGATGGACTGGCAGATGGTAGACAGCTGGCCATTCCTGATGCATGGGAAATTCAAAGATGTTGTGGCAAGCTTCATTTGAAGAAATGTACCTGGCATCTAGATAGGAGTGAATCTCATTATGGCCCTGAGTCTGCAAGGTGGCATGGTCTGGACCCTTGTAGATATACTTGTGGATGTACTTGACAGCCTTGATGGATCCACAGACTTCCAGGTTGATGTGACAGTCAAAGAGCACCAGCAGTTCTCAAGGATGAGGGACCACATAGGTGTTGTCAAAGGTGACACCATTCTTTGCCACAGTCCTTTGATTATCAGGGCAAGCATACTCTGGATATCTATCCTCCTTTATAAGAGTCTCCTCATGGAATGCCTTTGGGAACCACTTCTTGCAGAGATTGTTCTCCATGCACCTCTGTGGACTACAGGGACCATGGAGCATGCACTTGGTAACAGCATCATAGAGCTTGGGATAGAGGACAGGGTCTGGGATTTGAGCTGAGATGATAGCACCAATCTGCTCCACAATATGAATCTTGTCATGGTCCTCAAGGAAGATGAGGAGATGCATGTGAGGGAGGCCACACTTCTGATACTCAATGGTGTAGACAAAGCCTGCCACAGCTCCAAAGTATCCATCACAGATTTTCTTCAGCAAGGCCTGTGACTTGGCATGGAAGACTCATGCCACCAGGTCAGGTTGATCCACAGCTTTCTGCCCTATATATTGTCACAATAGTAGACAAAGTGAGAAAATGAGGGAGTGGCAAGAAAAATAAAATTATAAATATACCTGGAAATAGATTATCTGCAATTTCAGGCCAGCTCCCATTTGCAGTCATGGTCAGGAAGAGATCAGGTTTTCTGTACTCCTTGCAGATGGCCAAAGAATCCTGTAGGAGTTGCTGCATGTATCATGCACTGCCCTTGTGGGAGGAGGGAAGGATGACCATGTGACCAACATCTGCCATGTCTGCATGATGATCATTTGCCAATCTATCCTGAAGCCCTCCATACAATTCAACTCTGAGTTTTTTCTGGTTGTTGGCAGCCCAAGTGATGTTGGACTGGTCAATAGAGGCCCAGGCATTACAGACCAGCTGCTGAAAAAGTCTCCCACCATGGAAAAGATTGGCAGGCTCTATATTGAGAGGGCGGTGTAGGAATAGGTAATAGATGTTACCTAGAATTAGTAATTGTCAGTGATGAGTGAGATTTGTGCTTGGCCCAAAAGGGAGGTTCTCACTGGAGAAAAGAAGGGTAGTAAAAAGGTGAAAAATGCAAACCAAAAAGAATACTTAGCTTTGTTTGTCCAATACCTCTTGCCAGTCCTCCTGGCCCTTTGGGTACTCCCCAAAGTAATAATTCTAACTTGCCAAAATGTGAAATGAAATCAGCCTACTACTGAGGGCCTCTGACATAAATTGCTTCAATGGTAAACTGAACTCACATGAACACAGCACACATGCTTAGTCAGCAATGCAGCTGCTCACCACTAAGTCCAGTGGTACAAACATGAAAACAAAAGCAAGAAACAAAACACAAGTCCCCCAACCCCTATTCTCTTCCAACCAAGACGACTTCTTGTAGGGAACTCAAACTTGTTCCCTACATCCGAGGGGTGGTTTAGAACTCTACCATCCCCGGTTGCTCTCCTCCTCGCACAGACGCCCTTGTCCTCGCATCTGCTTCCCTCGACCTCGCTGCATACCCTTACCCTCGAACCTTCGTGCTACTCGAACACGACTCCCTTCTACCCAGAACCACCACCTGGCCTCTCGAACACACACCCTGCTTCTCGAACTCCTCGCCCTCCTCGCAGATGACCCCTTCAACCCTCAATCACTCCACAGCCCCCAAATTCCTCGAACTGAACGACCAGAGGTAACCCTAAATAAAATGACTCTCAATCAGTTGTGTATTTACTATCCTTGTACACATGCGGCCTTGACTCCTTTTCGTCCTTAAGACGATCTAGTACAAGGAAAAACAACGAACCTCGAAATATACATCGGGGTGAGCCGGATCACCCAAGGACTAGTGCGACTTGGTTGAGCAACATCGCTTGAAGCAAAACTCTTTTCAAGAAAACTATATATCAACACGCTCACCAGGACTTTTGCTATACCACCCTTCTCATTCTTGTACCACCGACTCTCGGCACACATGCATGCTTGACTTCTCATACTTCGTCTGGTACTCCGTCAGGTGGCCGAAGCCCTTGCGCTAAGAGTTGCCAAGCGACCTCAAGTCACCCATCTTCATTTACTACTTGTTCACTGCTAGAAACAAAACATCTCGAAGTAGCACATGTTCGAACTATAATAAAAGCTGTCACCTTAAGTCTGTAGATCCTCAAACCCTCTTCGATGATAGGTCTTCGACCCCGACAGGTGCGGGCACTAAGTTCACTCGATCTTAGTTGCTGGCCTTTGACCTCGCAGTTGGGCAGACGGAGTCTTGACACTAAGTGCCAATGAATGGCTTCAAGCCGTCCACCCCTGTCGATCGCCTTCACCTTCGTGCTAGGGGCACTGTACTTCGCGGTAGAGCATGTTCAAAACGGAATGGAACTGGTCACCTTGAACCCACGGGCTCCTTTGCTGAGCTTCTCTTCCAGTGCAGCCATCCTCGGGTCCGCACCCCGTTGCGCTCGTCCCAACTCTACATATCGCTCCCATAGCGACCTTTCATGGCATGCGAGGTTCTCCCCTCCATCTTCGAGGGACTCTGCTTCTGCTTCATTTGACACCGGCCCCAAGAAGCTTTCATAGTTGATGCTTGTCTTCACAACTCGGTAGTCTCCCTCGATCATAGCTGACCAGTCGTGTTCGCACTCGTCGAATACCCTAACACTAAACATTCGCAAGTAACTTGTCACAAAAATGAAAGGAAACGAAGAGCACTCGGGCTCTGGGTGTGAATTCATGTCGCTTCGAACTTGTCGAGTGCTACTTTGTTTATCTGGCAGTTGATCCGCATCGAGGTGACTTAAAACTTCGCCTGTACTTCGTAGTCCTTCGTATATTCTAGAATAAGGCAGTCGTAAGTAAAGCGGCTCAAAGTAAAAACTGAACGTCAAGCTGCTGTGCTCGCTCTGTGTGACTCGGATGCTTCGTGCGTGCCACACACCCTCTCATCTACTCGAACTTGCATTGTCTTCTTCTCCTTCAGACTTCTGCAGTCGCGCACTGGGCCAAGCTGCAGTAGTTGCCATGAAACTGACTGAAGTAACGAGTTGGAAGTGGTTCCACACTTCGTCACATATCTTAGCACTGTAGACTCGTAAGTAAAATGTCATGAAAACAAAAGATGAAAACGAGCGCTCGGGCTTGGTGCATGAACTCATGTCGCTTGGTGCGCTCCATGCATGTCGTCGTCGATCTGTCAGGCATTCCCTCGTCGCAAACTTCGATGCATGGCTACACTGCTTGTCTACCTGAAACCCATCGTTGGGTACCCTTTCACTGTATCCTGCTCGCTCGCCCCATTCATAGTAGTACTGTTGAGTTGCCTCGTGCAACTTCGACTCTTCGGTCTGCTGTATCTCCTCGTCTGTCACTGTACTCCGTTGTAGATACCGGGTTTTCCTATAGTAACGCAGCTGTGAGTGGGACGACACAAAACAAAAAGGAAGGGATGAGCTGTCGAGCTCAGCACATGAATCTTCTGTGCATCTCTTCCATCGAAAGTTTGTTGTTGCTTCAAACGACCATCGTTCAATGACGAGCCATACCCTTGTCTCATCACGTAGCCATTCATATGTACCCTGTACCTTTAAGTGCGATGGTCTTCGCTTGTACTTGTCGTATATCCCTGTAAAGTCTAAGATACCGAACGCTTCTCCATTTGTGACGAAGAATGCTTGTCCATCCTTTCTAGGATGGACGACTGGGTGCTCCAGTTCATGTGGGTCGAATGGGGTATTGAACGCAGATAGGATGGATTTAGCATTGGGTGGGGGTGCGACATAGGGACTGAGTGGCTGCGCGGAGCTGCGTAACCCGCAGTGATATTCGGTTGTGGCGCATACAGGAGAGAAAGCATGGCATAGAAATTTGTTGAGCGTTGCTGTCGTGCCCTTGGGGTCTAGTTTAGGTTCACTCGACTTGGTAGAGTGGTAAGGCAGCACATTATACGCGTCGAACGGCTTGTGTGAATAGGATGTTCGTCCGTCGACCTTCACGATGTCGGTGCCATTAAATACGACGGTTCAAGTGCCTTTGATGCTGGCCTTGTAGTAGACGGAGGGGTCTCTCGTGCCTTGTGGCAACGAGGCTATGTGTACTATATGTATAGCGTCTGACTCGTTCAATATATCTCCCAATCCAAACGAGACACCGCTGTGTCTCTGCATGATATCCAACATGGAGACGGTGTCTCCCTTCGCCAACCACTCGATGATTCGTCGACCTATAAACTCGCTTCGATTGGCAGTAAGGTAAGTGTCTTCTTCTTGAAGGGATGTGGTCGCAGGTCGTCCTGATCCGGACCTTGGTACTGTAGGTGCGTCGACACTCGAAGGTTCGTTGATACTCTGTAAAAATTCGCATTCCCTAACATGCGGTGGCTGTAAGGAAAACGGTCTAAGAAAATAACTAAAACTTGGGCTGTAGAGCCCACTCGGTGTGGTCTCGATACTCCTCACATGTTGTGTATCCCGTCGCAACTTCAAATCTCGCCCTCGTGTTGCTATTCATGCTAAGTCTTGTGTGCAAGTCCACTGAGTCACTTTGAACCTGTTCCTGGAGGCATATCGTAGTCGTCGTACTTGTATCACTGTAAGTCGATGCATACTCTCTTCGAAGTTGTTGTCTACCCTAGAATAACCTTTCTGTGAGTAAAAAGTTGCGTGACTAAAATAAAAACTTGGGCCGTCGCGCTCGGTGCCCATGTCTGTCGGATCTTGTATCTTCAATGATGGCTGTTGCAGATCGAGCCGTGATCTTCGCGCTTGCCTTTCTTCCTCGAAGTCACCATCGTTGGTGTGTTTCCTGAGTGTGGTAAGTGGTCGCGATACATGGTGGGTAGACCACAGGTCGAATTCGAGTGTAGCTTGCTTGATAATGGCGTTGATAGCCTTGACCTCGACTGGTGGTGGGAAAGTCTTCTCCCTGTACGTAGTTGTAGTAGGCGCTCGTGTTGCGCTCGCCTGGATGTCACTCATACTTCGCTGTGTACATCCATTTTTCCTAGAATATCGTAGTTGTAAGTAAAACGTCTCAATACCGACATAAAATCTTGAGCTGTAGAGCTCAATATCTGCACTCGTCATGCCTTTCTGCCATCGAATGGCTGTTCTAGCCTCGCACAGCCTTCGATCTGTACCGAGCGTCGTCATTGTTCTTTGTACCATGGTTGCTGTAGTCGTTGTTATCCATACTTGCTGTAGCTTCTGTATGATACTAGGCAGCACTTCGTATTCCATGGCTTTGATCCCTCTCGCACATCATGTGTCTCGTTGTGACTCTCCGCACAACCCTTGTTTGTAGTTTGTTGTGGATTCTTGAACAGCGATTGTGGGGATGTAGGTCGTACTTTCGTCTTGTATATCCGTTTTCCCTAGAGTAGGATAGCTGTAAGTAAAGCGCTATGAAATCAAAGCAAAACCTTGAGTCATAGTGCTCAGTATCTGCATTCATCATGCCTTGTCTCCATCGAACAACCGATCCAGTGTTGTGTGGCCTTCGATCCACATCGGGTTTTATCGTTGCTGTTCGTACTACTGCCTATTGTGCAGAGGACGGGCTATGGTAGAAGAGCAATAGACAAGAGTACTTGCCTTATACTTGAGTTAGTGAGTAGGTTTGATAAAGAGTTTGTAGGGGCTCTTGTTCTTGAGGGAACAGTAGAACAAATATAGAATTCAATAAGTAATTAGGGTCAAAATCCCTGAGTTTATATGCATGTTTCCATACACATGGACCAGTAATGTAAATGGAAACTGTTACTATGTATAGTAAAGAATAGCAGGGAATGCTATGGAATATGACGCAATATATGATGTCATTCTGACATCACTGTGGAGCTGATTGCTAAGGTAAGTCATGTGATGTTACATGTGTATCAAAATGTGTAAGTCTAGTCACATCTAGACGTCAGACATACTATAGTATTTCCAACACTCCCCCTCACTCTAAAATGGTATATTGACTAGACTGATTGACGAGCGATTTGTTTTGAATTTCTGCCATGTCAAAGATTTTGTGAGACCATTGGCTTTTTGTTTATCAGTTTGGAACATATTCAATACTGAACAAACCATCTTGTACACATTCACATACATAGTGCCACTGGACATCAATATGTTTGGAGCATCCATCTGAGACAGGATTCTCAGCTATGAAGTGAGCACCCATATTGTCACAGTATAATATGGTCTTGTCAACTTTGAGTTTAAGTTCTTCAAATAGCATATTAAGCCATGTGATTTGACATGCAGCATCACAGAGAGCCATATATTTGGCCTCAGTGGAAGAGAGTGTGACTGTCTTCTGTTTATGAGAGTGCCAAGAAATGAGGGAATTGCCAAGGAACATGGCATAACCAGTGGTAGAATGACAAGTGTCTTTATTTGATGCCCAGTCAGAATCAGCAAATCCAAAGATTCACGACTCAAGTCCAGAATATTAAAGCCCAAGTTTTGGTGTCAAAGCAACATAGCAAACTATGTGCAAGGCTTTATTTCGGTGATCCTCAGTGGGATTAGCCATATATTGTGACATGTGAATAACCACAAAGGCAATATCTGGATGAGTTCCAAGTGCCATATAGAGTAAAGACCCTATAATCAACTGGTACTGGGAGTGAATTTGGGAAGTTGCTTGATATGATGTAGGACCTTTTTCCAGTTGATATCCCAAAGGTAATGGAGTGTGAACATTTCGAGCAGTCTCCATTCCAAATCTTTTGATGACCTTTTTAACATATGGAGTTTGATTGAGATAAATTTCTTTCTTCGATCGATCTCAGTGTATTTGAATACCAAGATATTCTTTAACTTCTCCAAGGTCACGAGATTCCCATTTCTTCATAAATTCTTCTTTCTTGGCTTTAAGAAGATGTTTGTCTGATCCAAGGAATAATCCATTGTCAACATAGATGAGGAAAATGACTATACCAGCTTTTGAAGAGTAGATGTATATGCCAGCATCCACTTTCGAGTGTATATAGCCCATGTGAAGGAGTGAAGCATGTAAGGCTTTATTCCATGCAAGTGCTGCTTGCTTTAAGCCATAAAGGGCTCGAAGCAGCCAATAGACCTTGTACTCTTGACCTGGAACTTTGAAACCTTCTGGTTGCTCCATATAAATTTCTTCATTGAGGTTGCCATATAAGAAGGCAGTTTTTACATACAGGGATTCCATTTCCCAATTTTTCTGGGCAGCAAATGCTAGTAAGATCCACACAGTTTCAAATCTTGCCACTGGAGAGATGGTATCTTCAAAGTTGATGCCAAATTCTTGTGTAAAGCCTTTTGCCACAAGACAAGCTTTATAGCGACCATCACTTTTGATAGCAAAAACCCATTGACACTTGACTGGTTTCCAATCTCTAGGAGGATCCACCAAAGTCCAAACTTGTCTTTCTTCAATAGATTTTAATTCATCTTTCATGGTGTTAAACCATTTCTTTTGTAAATTGGGAGACAATTTCAGAACATCTTTATAGTGTTCTGGTGATTCTTTTATGTGAGCAGTGAGAGCAAATTCAAAAGGATGCATCTCTGCTTCTTGATCCAGCATTCCTTTTGGAGATTCAGGAAGCAGAGGTAAGGGAGATAATGGAGAAGATGGAGTAGTTCCATGTGAATGTTCAGTCCACTGATGAGGAACTTGAGGAGGTACCAAAGCTGGTGGTAAGACCAGAGAAGGTGGTCTATGCTCCTCATCATAACATCTCCAAGCTTCTTCACATTCTCAAATATTATGCTCTGCATTACAAATCCACTGTTGTGCTTGATGCCAATTTTGTTGAATATCCCTTTCTATTTGAACTGGAGGTCTATCTCCATAAATGTTTCCTGGATGGGAAACAGGGATAAATCAACATTTAGGATGTGGTTCTTGATCTTCATTTTGTTGACTGTGCTCTCTGAACATTTCAGGAGTTGCCAGGAACAGAATAAGGAGTATGAGGATGACAAAGAAATTGAGGGTCGACTGATGGTGTAGCAGCAGGTGCTCTTCTAATTGGTTGATTTGAACCAGAAGCTCTAGGCTGGTCCGCAGCTTTTCCCTGCTGTGGGTTTGGTGGTTGTGATAATGGATGAGGTGGTTGCTGGTGATGAGGTGGTGGTTGGATCTGATCAGGATCTGGTAATGAATGAAGGCTTTCAGAGTTGGAAGAATCAGGTGATTTGGATGATGAATCACTTTCAGAACCAGGGTCAAAGGTTTCAGACTTTTTAGAATCTGAGCAGAAAGGAAAGGAGTCTTCTACAAATTTTGCTGTATGAGAAAGGATGATCTTTTGACCATTTAGGAATCTATATCCTTTAGTATTAGGCTTGTAGCCAAAAAAATACCATCTTGATAGCATGAGGTTCCAATTTGTCTTTGTGTTGGTCTTTAGGAACCCATACAAAGGCTTTGCAACCAAAGGTGTGAAAATAGGATACATCTGGGACTTTTCCTAAGAATAGTTCAACTGGAGTTTTGAATAGAATCTGTTTTAACAGAGTTCTATTGTACACATGCAGTGCACAATCAAAGGCAAAATTCCAAAAGTGTTTTGGAACACATGCATGATGACAAATGGTGCCAGCTTTCTTGGAAATGGTTCTGTTACATTGTTCTGCATGACCATTTTGCTGTGGTTGATTGGCAATTGATAATTGATGAGTAATACCATGTGTAGAAAGGAGTGTCTTGAAGGTAGAACCCATAAATTCTCCCCCTTGGTCTGAATGGAGTGCAAGAAGATGGTGACCAGTGGTGTTCTGGACAGACACCAACCAATTGGCAAAGGCAGTATAGGTGTTGGATTTGTTGTGAAGGTAGAGACAGAAACCATAAGATGAATAATCATCAAGAAGGGTAAGGATATATTTCGAGCAGAAATAAGATTCCACTGGTAACTCCAGTAAGTCAGCATGGACCAATTCAAGAGGTTTAGTTGCATGTTTCCAGGAGGGTTTAAAGGTTTCAGAAGACAATTTGCATTGTGCACAACCTTTACAGGTAGATTGCTCCCCCTGTATTTGTAAGTTGGGAAGATCCAATCATTGGAGATGATGGAGAATAGTTTGAGCAGGATGGCAAAGTTGATTATGCCAAAGCAACTCTGGCAAAATCCTAATCAGAGGGCAAAGGACCGCATATGTGTTGGTAGGTGGAAGTGGTATGCCCACAAACCAATGTAGCAGTGAAGTCAGAGAGGCTAAGTGCACCTCAAGGACACTCTGGCCATCTGGTGCTCGGATCACCTTGTGTGTAAGTGTTGCTGTGCTGTGATACCCATTTTTCAACAGTGCATTTCTCAAACATAGTCTCTTCAAGAACAAAGGACTGTATACAACATTATGGAGAGCAAGGTTATGCCCAGATTCCAGGTGAATAACAACTGTTCCTTCTCCAAGAAGTTGAACTCGACTTAACCCAGCAGTAGAGGCGAGGGAAGGAGTAGAAAACTCTCAGAAGGTAAGGAAATCAGTTTTAAATGGAGTCACATGGTATGAAGCTCCAGAATCCAACATCCAAATTGACTGACCTTTTGGTAGACTCTTAAATGATGCATGCACACCCAAAGGGTAGCAGTCAAAAGCATTGTATGCATTCCCATCGAACTCACCAGGGAAATATCCTGCAGCTGAGTTGTTAGGATCATACTCGGTATCTGGATTATGTTTAATACGAAAAGGTTTACATGGCACAGGTATAGGCACAGATTCGTGAAAGTCTTTTAAAGACATAGGGCAGTTTTTCTTTAATACACAGACAGATCTTTGGTTGCAATGATCATGTCCTCGAACATTTCTGGTAGGGTGACAAGCATTCCTGTCTGCCTCCAAAGACATCCCACCATTTCCCTCAACATCCCTAATTGCCACCATGTCCTTGTGAGCCAAAATGGGATCTGCCACTCAATTTGAGGGCAAGCTGGGACTACAAGGACATATCCTGTCCTTCCCATGAGTGGGAAGGGGAATCTGCCTCTGATGAGAGTTCAAAGTCTCCCATTCCCAGGGTTCTTATAGGGGTGAGACCACTCAGTGTAAAGTGAGGGCTGCTCATTGACATATAGAACAAGTGCAAGGCAAATTAGAATGAGGGATTTGTACATGAATCTTGACTGACTCAACTAGATCTAATTGATGGTTCTGAATTTCCTCCAGATACCAGGAAGCTAGTTGGCCTGTGGAAGGATCAACAGGATTATTGGGAGTTAACTCTACCAATTCCATTGCTGTTGTAATATCCTGATGTGTGAGGTCTGGATCATATGCCATGGTTTCACCAATTACATGGGAACCAATATATTGCAAGAGGTCATTTGAATAAACATTCTCAACCAGAGCAGGTTGCTTGGGAGAAAGTTCTGGAGTTTGTTCACAAGGTGTGTCCACAGCAGTGATGTTGAATTCATCAGCAGCATATTCATACTGTTGGTAGTTGGGAATTTCTTCCAGGTATGTGGATTCAACATTTTCTGCACCCTCGACTTTGACATTATTGGCTCGGTGTGAGTCAAAGTGAGGTTCAGTGGTGAAAACCAACCAAAACCAACACAAAAGACAATGAAAGCGAGTGGTGGTGTGCCTATGTGGTACCTAGATGGTAGAACCTGTTCTTTGGGAGGGTTTTTGCGAGCTACAACACT
This sequence comes from Pisolithus orientalis, assembly GCF_024613125.1. Lineage (NCBI taxonomy): Eukaryota > Fungi > Basidiomycota > Agaricomycetes > Boletales > Pisolithaceae > Pisolithus > Pisolithus orientalis. The sequence continues at coordinate 44,747 of NW_026260860.1, read as the reverse complement.
CAAAGATGAGTGCTGAGGGTTGGGGGTGCTCCTGATGAAGAGGGAGCAAGAATGTGATAGAAAGCGATAGGGTAGACTGCTGTCAGCCTACAGCAGGATGGATGGTGACTTAATTTGATGTCCTAAGCTGCACTGAGCTCAGGGAGGGCTTGGGGCGAAGTATATGGATGATAGATGATGATAAGCGAAGTAGATGATAGCTAGACCCTTAATAAAGTCTCAACTATTGAAGCTGATGAATGATTTACTGAGTGATGATAAATTGCGAGCAAGAGGGGCTCTCTGATGTCTTCTTTTTTTGCTACCTAAGTGCAGTGACTTATATACAGTACAGGGGCGTTGCCTATGGAAAACAAGGTGCAAACACTTGGTAAGTGATTGGTAACTGATGAGTAAGGAATGTAAGCGATGGGTAATCATCTTGGAAAGCATTGGTAAGCATTGGTAAGGATAAGTAAGCCAAAAAGTGAAGAATCAGTAAGCAAAGTCAAAAGATTGGTAAGTATTGGCAATAGGTGAGTCAAAGACAGTCAGAATGTCACAGTATGAGTCAAGCAATGTCAGGAACTGGGAAAGTGCACTGGAATCACATTAGGGGGAGGCTGTGCATGTCACATCTTGAAGAGATCACTTCTAGGCCAAGGTGGGATGACAGAGAGGCAGCACTGATCTGATGCCAATATAGTACATCCAAAAGCAGACAGGGTGAGTCAGATGTCAACAGGGGTCAAGCTTTGGGGGTCTGTGGGGTGACAGGAGCATAGGGGATTGCAACTTTCCCCCCCAAACCATCCCCTCAGTGAAGCAAATAAAAACTTCATGAACAAGGATCTGTTGGAAGAGAGGATGAAGGGGGAGCGTCTTCTGCTGTATCTTGCAACAAGGAGGCAAGATGTGCATCATACTCGTCATGGATGTGATCAGGGAGAGTGGAGAACAGTAGATTATACTGTAGCTGTCGCAATTTTGGAAGAATGATGGACAAGACTGGTATGAAGACGTTGCAGGGGGCAGGGAGGAAGGATCCATATGCTTCTTGGACTGGAGAGACTGAAACAACCACATAAGACCTTTCCAAGCGAATGACAGACCTGAGGCGACCAAAGAATGTCCTCCTGGAGGTCATACTGACAAAAAGAACATGCTGTCCAAGCTGGATGGGCTGAGAGGGGGCAGACGAGGGTGGGATGTACCAGGATGCTTCAGGATGGAAGCTGGTAGGAACTCCTGGTAGATATATGTAGCCATGGTCCCTAGCAAAGGGGACAAGCGAAATGACTGATGTGGAGGCAGCCATATCAGAAGAATTAGTGAAATGAGCGTCTTTTGGAGGGAGTGCTGTAGAAACGTGTGGAGTGCGCAAATCCTTTCCAATCCTGGAAGGTAGGATCGCATGGCTGAGCACTACAAGTGAGTGTGGGAATGGTTTCAGTGTCTGCAGAACTGGTGGAGATATGTCAAAAACCGGAATGCTGTACACAGGCACTTGAGAATTTTATTGGCACTTAACCTGCCTCCTCCTTTTTCTTTGGCACTGACAACCTGTTCTTGTGCAAGGGATGACTGCCGACATTGCTGGCTGTCCTTCTTCGCATGAGGGCTATGGTCTTCACCTCCATTCATCAGCTACATCCATGTCCACCTCACCAAACACCTTTGGTGTGTGACATCGGGCCTTGCCCTTACCACATCAGCGATTCTGGCTATGGCCTCAGCCACCAGAACCAGACTGTTGCTGTTGCTGGTTTTGCAGGTAAGGTGTATAACCACCACATCCACCACCTCTGTGTGAACCTCCATGACCTCTACCTCCATGATTTCTGCAGAAGCCAGATCCAGATCCACCAGGATTTCCTCCACAATGATCTTGAGTATTGTGCCTGCCACAGCATATTTGACAAAGCAGTGGCTTATTCATTCAAGCAAGGAGTGAGTTGGACTCCTGCTTAACCTTGGTGCCAGCAGATGTAGATGAATCCTGCTGAGGCAGGAGAGACTTTCTGGATTTATGACTCCAGACTTCTTTCATTCAAGGTATGACAGTATTGGTGGATAATTGATTGGCAGGAATAGAAGAGAGGATATTGATGGGAGCCTGTTCCCAGGCTTGGGACATGGAATGAACCAGGATGAGGGCTTTCATTTTGTCATTTAGACCAATGCCCTGGCCTTGGATAGTGGCCATAATCATGGTAATCTTGGAGATTTTAACCATGACATCATCTTTAGGTTTGATTTGAATGCAGATCAACTGCTGGAATTCCATAAAAGTCGTCATGGCAGAAGGTTCACCATATTTGGACTTGAGTTCATCCCACTTCTTTTTGGAAGTATCTTGTGTGTCAATAGCCATTGTGATCATTGGATCACAATATAGGGTAATTATTCCTTGAGCACATGTGTTGGAGGTATGCCACACTGCTGCTTGTGCCACATCAGCAGGTAAAGGAGTAGCACCACTGATGATATCCATAATGCTGAGTGTTTTGCATATAGGCTTTCATGAGAACCAACCAAGAGGCATAATTGACTCCATTGAGTTTTGGCATCTGTTTTGACAATCCTTTGGACATCTTTAGAAGTCCATTAGCAAGTGTTCATAAAGGAACGACTTGGTAGGATGAGTCAAAGCAGATGGAGGATTCAACAAATGATCCTTGTATTTGATTCTGATTCTGCAAGCAGAGGCTCTAGCAGATTGCAATTTCTGGTTACAATGAGGCTTGGGGATATATGGACAAGGATTATGCCATTCCTTTGTTTCCATAGTGCCTTTCCCAGCAAATCTCTTTGCAGAGATGCAAGAATTATTATGTTCAAGGAGGTCAAATTCTAAGGGACCGAAATAATGGTACCCAAAGAAACTCCACACTATGTCATGTAGTGGAAGACCGTTCCATGTGAACCCTAAAAAAGGTTTGGCACAAGTATATGGAAAAGGAAAATATATTTGATGATGGCAGGATCCTACAAGTCCAGATTGTACAATTATTTCAAAAGAAGTATAAGGATCCCCAATTATACAACTATCAGACACCTTGTAGTACCAGCCTCTGGATGCATATGGTACATCCATTGTACTGGGAAGAGGATAATGCTTGGCGAGTGGCTTGAGACTGGCAAGCTCTGGCAAGAGCAGTGCAAGGTGTTGGGAAGCCTCAGGGTTGCTCATAATAGTCGACATCACCTTTCTCCACAGCATGTTCAAGATCTCGAAGAATATCCTCCAAGGATGGCCAATAAGCATATTCTCGTCTTCCACTTGGGGTAACCCATCCAAGATGTCAGTTAGCTGATGAGTATCAGACACAGGTATCCATATCTCCTTCTCATTTAAGTTCTTGGGTAAAGGCATAAAGCCTTTCATCAAATCTATCTCTGCCAACTCTTCTTTCATGGAACCATTGTGGGACAGAGCAGATGTTGGTAGTTCTGTCAGCCCAAACTCCTTGGAAAGAGCATTCAAGATGCTCGTTCCAAACCCAAAGAGGCAGGATGATCCCACAGAACTTGGGACCATAGTGGACATGGGCATTGTATGTAATATAGACGAAGGTATCATGAGTAATGGAGAAGGCAGGGATGGTGAAGAGCAAAGGATCTTCATAGGTAAATGAGGGAAGGCCACAGCCATTGAAATTGGCTATGGCATGAGGAGATGAGGAATGCATTAGCTTGGGTACGAAATCAGTGAAGTAGCCATGATAAGTAACATGGATGCCAGGACAAAAGTAAGGTGAATCAAAGCCAGGAAAGTGGGGCATGAGTTGCCATGCTGTTTCCACAACTGAGAGTGGTACAAGGTAGGTTGCTGGGTTTGGCCTTTTGAAGAAGGCCATGGAAGATGGCACAGCCTTGCACCAGGAGCCACACTCACATACATACAGCATTTCCATAAATTCTATGATCTCTTTAACTGCATACTTCCTCCACTTTGGACCCTCATACATCTCATCCTGGTGTTCAGCAATTTGAGTTTCAAGATGCTTAGTGATGACCAAAGACATGCTTCAAGTAGATTAGAACCCATAACAAATAAATAGAACATGAACGAGATTTAAATGAGATCAAACTCCACGAAGTCATCAGGAACAACTGCAAGAATGAGCTCAGGATTGAGCATCTCATTGACCACAGTGACTTCCTCAACCAAAGGCATTGGAGTGTGATGAGGGAGAATGGGATTGACTGCTCCTTCCTCAGTATAGGGCAGTATGGGGTCTAAATCAACGTCAAAATCGACATCCGGGAGATGAAAATGGAGATAATGAGGTGGAGGAGTAGGTGGGTGCATAACAAGAGCTTGTAGAAGAGCTTGGTGCACAACTGCTTGTTCAAGCATTCATTGGCATTGGTGCCACCATGTGGAGAGACCTAAAAATGTCATCCAGAATGCTGTCGAGCTCACAAAGAGCTGACACAAATCACCAGGACCATAAGCTCCATAATAAAGTAAAAGAACTGACTGTTGACAGCCAGTGAGAAGCAACAAAACAATGGTGACTACTGCTAACTCTAGTGCATCTAGGCCTACACAATCCATAGTGATTTGCCTGTCAGCAGTGATCTAATCTATGCAAATCACATAAATAGCACATGCCTAGAAGGTGGGGCTCATAACCTATTGTGCAGAGGATGGGCTACAGTAGAAGAGCAATAGACAAGAGTACTTGCCTTATACTTGAGTTAGTGAGTAGGTTTGATAAAGAGTTTGTAGGGGCTCTTGTTCTTGAGGGAACAGTAGAACAAATATAGAATTTGATAAGTAATTAGGGTCAAAATCCCTGAGTTTATATACATGTTTCCATACACACAGACCAGTAACCTAAATGGAAACTGTTACTACATATAGTAAAGAATAGCAGGGAATGCTATGGAATGACACAGTATATGATGTCATTCTGACATCACTGTGGAGCTGATTGCTAAGGTAAGTCATGTGATGTTACATGTGTATCAAAACATGTAAGTCTAGTCACATCTAGACATCAGACATACTATAGTATTTCCAACACTGCCATCATTGCCAGCAGGTGTCGCTCCACCTCTTCGCCTTCACCCTCGAATGGCTCCTTCTCTTCTTCAATCTCGCACTGTGACATTAGTGCTCCTTTCCTCAGGTACTGTACCTGTTCTCCCCACTCGTTGTAACCTTCGACTGTACCAATCTCACATATCCATTCTGTATCCCCAGTCCTGTCGACACATAGTACTTGCACCATGCTACTCTTGCCTTCGTTCAGAGCTCCCGTCGCCACCTGTAGACGTTCGTTCTTCCTTCGTACTTCGAAATGCGACCCTCCTTGTCCGTAGTTATCGCGTACTCTAGAATAACGTAGCTGTGAGCAAAATAATACGAAATAAAGGCAAAATCTTGAGCCGTCAAGTGCAGCAATCAAGATCCTTTGGCTATCTCCCTGTTGAGGGACTTTTCTCGCCTCGAAACACCGTCTGTCAATGTCAGAACCCAGGGCCGTCGTACTTAGATTGCTCGGGTGTCGTTGTGTACACTGCATGACTGCTTGTAACTCATCGTCGGGCGCCTTTTCGCTTTGTCCAGCTCGCTTGCCCCATTCGTATTAGCACCATCATATCGCGTCACATATCTTCGCACCGACTCTCCATTGTCTCTTCTCGTAGGTTACTGTGGTCTCTCGTATAGCGATCGCTGGAACACCGGTCGCATCTTGTCGTAAATAACTGTTCTCCCTATATAAACCTAGGTGTAAGTAAAGCATCCTGAAGTAAATATGAAATGTCGAGCTATTGAGCTTGCTCCACGTGATCCCGATGTCTCTCGCATGTTGCATGTGCTCTCGTATCCTCGACGGTCACGATCATGGTTCCAATGGGAGTCTTGGTACTCGTTCCACAGTATGTTTGCGCGTCTTTTGTTTGTAGTCTGTCGTGGATTCCCACACTGCGATCGCACTTTGTCATAGATATCTGTCTGCCCTAGAATAACAAAGATTTAAGTAAAGCATCCTAAAACCAAACTGAAACCTCGAGCTATCGAGCTCTGCATCTGCGTCCGTTGCGCTTCGCCTCCATCGAATGGCCATTATGGCCTTGCGCAGCTGTCGATCTGCGTCAAGTCTTGTCGTTGTCGCTCCTGTGGCTGTTGTTGCCACCCATAACGGCTGTAGCTTCTGTATGCTACCCTGTCCACCCCATTCGTCGTGCCGCTCGATTATGGCGATCCTGCGTAGCTGACCTGTAATGCGAATCTCGTCAGTACGTAGTACTTGTGCGCACGCAGCCTTGACACGTTGAGCGGGCGCGCACCACTGCTTACTAAGCATTGTCGCGACTTCTGCAGAAGTCCCACTGATGCTGGGCGCACGCGTCGATACTCTCGACGGATTCCTGAATAAAACATGTATTGCTGGCACCGCGCGGTTGTGGAATATTTCGAGCACGAGGTCGTCTATCCTCGCTGTGTGCTTCAACATTTCGACTGGCAAAAATTCTTCTGGCTGCTTCCTTCGTGCGACAAGCCTCGATGGCTTCTCGATCTTGATCTTCTTCGCAATAACCTTCGTCTTCGCATATTCCATATTTCGTAGCATCCTGTATGAGTCAGTATTCCCTTCATATACTGACTTATCTGCCTTGAGACCGTTCGCAAGCACTTCAAGTGCTTCGCCTTCAACTCTTGTAGATTTCGCATGTCCTTCGAGTCTTTCTGTTTTGAATTCAAGTGGTACCTTCAATACAAGTGACTTGTCTGCCAGCTGTTGCACCTCTTTGGAACTTCGACGGTTTTCTCTTCGAGACTTCGACATCTTAAGCTGAAAGTGTCAGTAGCTAGTCCAGAAACTTGGCGAGAACAAAATGAAAAAAACCCATTGAGCGCTGTCGCTCGCCTTGAATTTGAATGGCTCCTTTGTCGTGAGTGGTTCTTCCACTGCCACTGGTTCGACTCACTCGAGCTTGGCTGCTTCCTGTGATTCCATAGTCAGTAGTTCACTTGTACCCAAAGTAGACTCTTTCATCTCGAAACATGGTGCATCTGCAGCCTTCTCAATGTAGTCAGTACTTGGGCCTTTGCTTGCCATCTTTTCGGGTGAAGTTGGTGGCTGTGTGTGACTCGCCAACACTGTCATTGGCATTTGCTCGTGGGAGGAACTTGGAAAAGGCTTCGTAGGTAGTTGCTGCTCGTCCAAACTAGATCCCTGGTCATTTTGAGGCTTGTAGTAGTCTTCCATGCTCGTTTGCGCTCGCTCTGAGTGAAATCCTTGGTGTAGTAGTTGCATAGCTGCATACATTACTTGCTGCATGGGCCATGGATCATCCAAATGTTGCCATTGATTGTCACATTGCATTTTCTGAATGATTTCGTGCTGGAATTCCTTGTCAAAGCTGTGTAAGTATAGGTCTTCAACTTTGTCAGCCTCAAGCTGTCTCGAGACCTGTAAATATGTTGCCAAGTCGAGGAAATGTAACCTGTAAATTGTTAGCTCCTCCTGTGAACAAACTTTTCTCCTTGCAAGATTGTCAACAAGATTGTAAATATCATCCCTCAAATACCATTGATCCCATTCCCTAGACCCAGGATATAAGCATGCAATGGCCACTGCAAACTCAGGCCAGCTCAAATGCTCCTCAACAAACTTGTACCAGGCACCAGAGCTTGTGCTGCCTGCAAACCAACATGCCCATTTGGCCCATTCTTGATCATCAAAACACTCCACTGTTGGTGTCAATGGTCATGTGTTAGGCATGCTTGTACTTATGGGACTGTTTACATTAGTTTACACCTCAGCACTTGTGTCTACAATGCTGAGGTGGGTATGGTAACCCCTGAGGACATGCATGTGTACTTACCTCCTGTAGTGTGTCCTGTCAGGTATTGTCAATGGTAGCACTTGTGTCTACAACACTGAGCATGTCCTGTCAGTTTTACAACAGGTTATGAGCCCTCTTCATCACTGATTCTGACACAACCCATCCATCTGCATACAGGTGCATATATATACTTTTAATGCATGTCTTCACTACCCCCAGCTGCTCCAGACATTGTTGTTCATCATGGGCAAATTTGATCATATCCCTGGGTTAACTGACACCTCCACCTTCTTTGCCTGGAAGACACAGGTGCTTCTGGCCTTGGATCATGAGGGCACATACAGTCATGTCAGTGATGGTACAGACCTGCTGGACCCTATCAAGTTTGCATCAGTAAAGCTGAAACCTGCAAATCCTGCTAAGCTCACAGATGATGAGCGGAAGGTGATAGTTGATTGGTCTAAGGCAGATGCTGTGGCAAAAGATGTTTTATGTTGATGTTTATCACTGGCTGTTCTTCGTCTCATTCCCCAAGAGAGGTCTACCACTGCTTGGGATGTTTGGGTTGCTCTCCATGATAATTTCAACCATGTTGATGTTGGTTCATGGCACCTTGTACAGGCAAGGATCTTGTGCATGCATATGAAGGATGCTGGTGATGTGGCTCATTACTTGTCAGAGCATTCTGCTGCTCAGCATGACCTCATTCACATGGGGGCACCCTACTTGGATGAGGAAGCTATCTTCCATCTCATTGAAGGTCTTCCAGAGACTGGCACCTGGCCATCTTTCCACCTCTTCCTACAAAGCTCCTGTACTGTTGCAGCTGCTGCCTCTACCAGTACCTCTGTTTCCTCTGTGTCCAAGACTTCTGCCTCTACAACCCATTCCTCCATCTCTATGGCACTGTCCATGAGCTCAGTGACTTTTGAGAGTGTCTCAGTCAAGATTGTGGCTGAGGCTCACCATTTGGTCCAACAACTCTCCTTTTCATCCGTGGGGTCTGAGTACACTAATGCCATAACCTTGCCTGTTGGCCTGCCCAATGTAAACCTGGTGACAGGCCTCTGGAAGACATGCAACAATCCATCAGGCACCTACTGTGATACTCCCATTGGCAAGGGCCTTGTTTGTGGTGCTAGCAATCATGATAAGGCACACTGCTTCAAGCCTGGGGGTGGTATGGCTGGTCAATGACCCTCCTGGAAGAAGGGTAAGGGTGACAAGGAAAAGGACAAACTCACTTCAGCCACAGCGACCACTGCATCCACACCCACTGCACCTGCTCCTCCTGCTCCTACATCAACTCCAGTGGCTGCAGCAGCACTTGACTCTTCTGCAGCCTCTCCTTGGACCACACACTCTGTGGATCTTACTTGTGCGGTTATTACTGAGCTTGACAAAGGTGGGGATGCACCTATGCCATCACCAGCCTTACAGGCATGCCTTGGCACTCTCTCAGCTTCTAGTCTTTTGGACTCTGGCACTTCCTGCACACTGGTCTGCAGTCACACCTTCTTTCGAACCTATGTGCCAGACATGTCTGTGAATGTTCAAATGGCCAATCACAGACACTTACCTACTACTGGACATGGTGAATGTCTGGCCTTCCTGTCCATTGGCAGTGATAGGTATCGGGTGTGACTCACCAACTGTTTGCATGCACCACAGGCTGCGCTGCACCTCATCTTGGTTGGGTGGATGCTCTGCCAGGGCTGGGGTTGCAATTTCCAGGGACAACCTGCATGCTGTGAGCTCTCTTACCATGGATGTCTGTTGGGTGGTATACAGCTACAGTCAAACAACCTCTGCTTCCTGGACCTTGAGTTTGTTCACTTTGATGCACCCCTACCTCTCACCACCAGCCTGGTCCTCACCACCTTTGCTCGCATCCCAGTCACCTACAATTTGTGGCATGCCAGGATTGGCCATGCTGGCAGCAGGGTGGCAAGTCAACTGTCCTCGATTGTGTCCAGTGTCACTGTCAGCTCCTCCTGTCCACAGTCAATCTGCAAGTCCTGTGTGGTCAGGGAAGCATGCTCACTCACCATTCAAACCCTCCAAGAGCCATACCACCACCTTTCTTGAGCTTGTACACACTGATCTTGGGGGACCTATGCTGGTGCAGACCTTCCATGGCAAGTTGTACTTCATGGTTATCCTCAATGACTATACCCATGTCCTGGACATACATTTGCTTGCCCACAAGGACCAGGCTCTTGAAGCCTGGGAGATTACTTGAGCCTGCTGGGAACTAGCAGCATGGTATGATGGTCAAGGCTCTGCAGTCAGACAATGGGGGAGAGTTTCTCAGTAATACATTCATCCAGTCCTTGAACTCACAGGGTATTGCTCATCATTTGTCCACACCATATATGCACCAGCAAAACGGGGTTGCTGAATGGGTTATCTGCACATTAGAGGGACATGTCTTGGCCATGTTACATCTTGCTCAGCTCCCACTTGCTTACTGGGGTGAGGCAATGCTCACAGCTTCCTATCTACATAATCGCACAGGGTCATGTGTCTTACCAAATGGGATCACACCTACAAAATTTTGCATCACAAATGACCTGATCTCAGTCACTTGTAGGTTTGGGGCTGTCAAGCTTATGTGCATATCCCTTTAGAACTCCAGCAGAAGTTAGGACCCAGGTCCAGACTGGTATGCTTTATGGGTTATCCACTGGGGGTCAAGGCATATAGGGTGTGGGATGTTAGCACTGGGCAGTTCTTTAATCCTAGGGATGTCATTTTTGATGAAGATGTTCATGTGTTACCCTTCAAGAACACATCGACTGGTGGACCATCATCCACGGTTGACAAAGACTCAGGTTTGGATGAGGACTCTGATGACTCATGACCCCCATCCCCATTGCCCTCATCATCTCAGTCGCCCTCGATGCCCTTGACTGTGGTTCAACCTTCTGTTGCTGCTCCCCCTACTACTTTGCATTGTTCTGGCAGGACCAGGGTACAAACTGAGGTGGGTAAGGCATTCACTGAATCTCTTCAGGCAGCATGGGAATGCCTGGCCACACATTGTGCCCACTCTGTTTCTCCCATCACAACTGCCCCCTTCATCACAACTGCTTCTGGTCATAACACCCACTTAAGTGGCCCTCTTTCCCCATTAACCAAGCTGTCATATTCTGATCTCTCATCCTCTGACACCTCTGTGGGCCTGCTCTCTTCTGTGGTCATTGATTTGGTCATCTCTGAACACACTTGCCTGGCCCTATGAAGCAACACTCACCATGACCCAGCCAATCCCACCTATGATCTCTCCATTCCCCCTGCTACTTATGATGAGGCAGTCCATTGCAGTGATGCATCCAGGTGGAGGGTGGCCATGGATAAGGAAATAGATCAGTTAAGGTTGATGAATGTTTATAGCCTTGTTCCTCTTCCTCCCAGGGCTCACATGATAGGAAGTTGTTGGGTGTTGGAGTATAAAGAAGGAGATGGTAAGGGGGGGTCAGTCAAGAAGGCACATTTTGTTGCAAAAGGGTTCACTCAGGTACTGGGCAGGGACTTTGGGCAGACATTTGCACCAGTTGCAAGGCAGAGTTCCATTCAACTCCTTGCTGCCATTGCCACCAGAGAGGACTGGGAGCTGCACTCGCTGGATATCAAGAGAGCATTCCTTCATGGAAAAGGAGAAGGTGTATGTCAAACAACCACCTGGGTATGAGGAATATGGCCCAGATGGTGAGGAGTTAGTTGGGTTACTTCATTCTGCTCTCTACAGGATTAAACAGGCTGCCTACCACTTCTACAAAACACTTCACTCCGAACTCGAGGGTCAGGGATTCTGGTGCAGCGAGGTGGATCATGTGGTGTTTGTCTTTCATCAGTTAGAGGTTGTCTGCATGGCTGCCTGGCACATCGATGATGGCCTTGGTGGTAGCAACAATGAGCATTTCCTCGCTGAGGTCAAGCATCATCTACACCTCCATTTTGGTATCTCAGACATGGGACCTGTCACGAAGTACCTCGGCATCCAGTTCAAACACAATCATCACACTCATGAACTGTGGCTTCACCAGAGCAAGTACATCATCCACCTCCTCCAAGAGTATGATCTCATTGACTGCCACCTGGTACACCTTCCCATGGACCCCACCCATCCTTTTCTCACTGATGCTGAGGCAGCAAAACTGGTTGAACCCACTGACCTAAGGCTCTCTTTACCCAAAACTCATAGGCAAACTGTTATACCTCTCTGTTTGCACCTGTCCTGATATTTCCCTTGCTGTTCAGCATCTTTCACAGTATCTCTCCCATCCCAGTGCATGTCTACTTGGAGCCACAAAATGTGTCCTTTGTTACCTTGCAGGCACAGTTAATCATTGCCTTCACTATGGGGAATGCACATGCAGTCCTCTTCTGCATGGGTTCAGTGATGCTGACTGGGCGAACAAACCCCAAGGATCATGTTTCGGTGACAGGATATTGTTGGTTCTATCATGGGGGCATCATCACCCACTCTTCTAAAAAACAGACTACACAGGCCCTGTCCTCCACCAAAGCCAAGTATATGGCAGTCACTGCAGCCATCCAGGAGGGTCTGTGGATTTGGTCCTTCCTCCTGTCTGTGGGTTTCCCAGTGCTGCCCCCCACCCATCTTTATGCTGACAATGCAGGGGCGATTGCACTCTCACAAGAGGCTGCAAACAACCATCGCACCAAACATATCAATGTATGGTATCATTTTTGCTGTTCTCACATTGAGGCTGGAACTTTCCTGCTTGAGTGGGTTGCATCCTCCCATAACACTGCTGATGTCCTCACCAAGGCCCTGCCTTGTCCATCCTTCTCCTGTCATGTCACTGGTCTCTCACTCATGTCCTGTTGAGGGGGCATCAGAGGTCATTTTCAACTTGGAGGTCATTTTCAACTTGGGGGTCATTTTCAACAGTCACTTTGCTCATTTCTTGTTTCTGTTCTCTTTTCTTTTCTCTACACATGGAACTTACATTAGTTTGGACTTTCCTTTTGTCCCTTTGCATGTGTTCTGCTGTGGGGGCATGTTGGTGTCAATGGTCACATGTTGGGTGTGCTTGTACTTATAGGACTGTTTACATTAGTTTACACCTCAGTGCTTGTGTCTATGATGCTGAGGTGGGTACAGTAACCCCTGAGGACACACTGTGAGTCAAAGTGTGGTTCAGTGGTGAAAACCAACCAAAACCAACACAAAAGACAAACAGAGCAAGTGGTGGTGTGCCTATGTGGTACCTAGATGGTAGAACCTGTTATTTGGGAGGGTTTTTGCAAGCCACAACACTCAAAGACAAGTGCTGAGGGTTGGGGGTGCTCCTGATGAAGAAGAAGCAGGAATGCAAGAGAATGCAATAGGGTAGGCTGCTGTCAGCCTACAGAAGGATGGATGATGACTTAATTCGATGTCCTAAGCTGCACTGAGCTCAGGGAGGGCTTGGATTGAAGTATATTGATGATAGACAAGGATAAGCAAAGTAGATGATAGTTAGACCCTTAATAAAGTCTCAACTATTGAAGCTGCTGAATGAATTACTGAGTGATGATAAAACGTGAGCAAGAGGGGCTCTCTGACATCTTCTTCTTTGCTATCTAAGGTACAGTGATTTATATACAGTACAGGGGTGTTGCCCTTGGAAAACAAGGTGCAAACACTTGGTAAGTGATTGGTAACTGATGAGTAAGGAATGTAAGTGATGGGTAATCATCTTGGAAAGCATTGGTAAGCATTGGTAAGGATTAGCAAGCCAAAAAGCGAAGAATCAGTAAGCAAAGTCAAAAGATTGGTAAGTATTAGCAACAGGTGAGTCAAAGACAGTCAGAATGTCAAAGTATGAGTCAAGTAATGTCAGGAACTGGGAAAGCGCACTGGAATCACATTAGGGGGAGGCTGTGCATGTCACATCTCAAAGAGATCACTTCTAGGCCAAGGTGGGATGACAGAGAGGCAGCACTGATCTGATGCCAATATAGTACATCCAAAAGTGGACAGGGTGAGTCAGATGTCAACAGGGGTCAAGCTTTGGGGGTCTGTGGGGTGACAGGAGCATAGGGGATTGCAACTTTCCCCCCCAAACCATCCTCTCAGGGAAGCAAATAAAAACTTCATGAATGAGGCTCTGTTGGAAGAGAGGATGAAGGGGGAGTGTCTTCTGCTGTATCTTGCAACAAGGAGGCAAGATGTGCATCATACTCATCATGGATGCAATCAGGGAGAGTGGAGAACAGTAGATTATACTGTAGCTGTCACAATCTTGGAAGAATGATGGACGAGACCAGTATGGAGACATTGCAGGGAGCAGGGAGGAAGGATCCATATGCTTCTTGGACTGGAGAGACTGAAATGACCACATAAGAACTTTCCAAGTGAATGACAGACCTGAGGTGACCAAAGAATGTCCTCCTAGAGGTCATACTGACAAAAAGAACATGCTGTCCAAGCTGGATGGGCTGAGAGGGCACAGATGAGGGTGGGATGTACCAGGATGCTTCAGGATGGAAGCTGGTAGGAACTCCTGGTAGATATATGTAGCCATGGTCCCTAGCAAAGGGGACAAGTGAAATGATTGATGTAGAGGTGGCCATATCAGAAGAATTTAGCGAAATGAGTGTCTTTTGGGGGGAGTGCTGTAGAAACATGTGGAGTGCACAAATCCTTTCCAATTTTGGAAGGTAAGATTGCGTGGCTGAGCACCACAAGTGAGTGTGGGAATGGTCTTTGTATCTGCAGAAATGGTGGAGATATGTCAAAAACTGGAATGCCATACACAGGCACTTAAGAATTTTAGCCAGTGCTTAACTCACTCCCTTTCTTTTTCTCTGGCACTGATGACTTGTTCTTGTGTGAGGGATGACTGCCAACATTCCTGGCTGTCCTTCTTCACATGAGGGCTATGGTCTTCATCTCCATTCATCAGCTGTATCCATGTCCACCTCACCAAACACCTTTGGTGTGTGACAATGCATGTGTACTTACCTCCTGTAGCATGTCCTGTCAGGTATTGTCAATGGTAGTGCTTGTGTCTATGATGCTGAGCATGTCCTGTCAGTTTTACAACATCCACATGTTCACAAAGTTTTCAGACATTTTCAAGATACCTAAAAAGGTCAGTTGCACATCCCAAGAATTGTGGTGCATCACTCAAATGTCTTGGTGGCATTCTCTTGATCCACTTTGGTGCATTCTCATGGCTTCTTTATAAAATTTCCACAATCAATTTGCCTTTGGAATTCACTCTTGACTCATGTGACTTTCATGAATGTCACTCACCTGTCATTTTCTGCTCAAGTAGAAGACCTGAAAATTTCCTAAATTCTGAGTGCAGATTGCAGCAAAACTAAAAATTCTGAAAGACTTAGCTAATTGTTCTGAGCACTTGCAGTGATAAGGTGGTGACTTCTTTCTCTAAACAAACAGAACCCCCCTCACAGTGGGCTCCAGACGTAGGAATAGGTAATAGATGTTACCTAGAATTAGTAATTGTCAGTGATGGGTGAGATTTGTGCTCAACCAAAAAGGGAGGTTCTTGTCATATCCATGACTCTTGGACTCAATCCCAGTCCAGCCTGGACCCCTATCCCCTATGTCCAGTCAAGTCTGAACCCAGTCTGACCTAAGAAACCCAACTCTGGCCCTAAATAACCTAACTCTGGCCTAGATAACCCAAGTCCAGTGTTTTACCCCTATCTCCAGTCCCCTTTGGCCTCTCGGCCTCATGCTGCTCCACCCTGGTCCTCCCAGATCCATGTCTAGGTCACTCGGACATAACTCCAGTCTGTTCTCTGATGTTTGTGCTATATTTAGTTTGGTCCTCTTGCCTGATCTCTGCTTACTGTACAAACCCTGTGTCTGACTCTGGTTATGCTGGTCACCTGGACTTTGGCTATTAGTCTTGGCACAGCCTCTGTGGCTATCCACCCCTTGGTAATCATCTTCCTAATAGCTTACTAACATATCCAGCTTCATGTTCATTACTCTGGACTGGCCTCATGTATTTAACCCCTGTACATACTTCATAGCACTCCAGTCAGAATATCAACTAAGTATTACCCTCAACCCTGTACTACTCTCCAAGTCTACTCTATAGCTAAGGCCAAGCCTTAAGCTATCCCTGACCCCTGTCCTGAACCTCTCCCTGGCTTGCATAAGGGTACAGCATATAAGCTGAGACCAAGGGAGGTAGATCCAACCCCAGACCAGCTTCCCCCTGTGTGCACTCCAAGACCAGTTGGTTTCCCACACTACCAGACTTGTTCCTGTGCTCCTGGCCTTGACTCTGGACCTTCAGACTTCACCCCTAACCTTTGGCCTTGACTCTGGACCTTTGGACTTGGCCCCTGGCCTCTGGCCTTGACTCTGATCAACTGGACTTAGCCCCTGTCACCCAGTCTTGAAGCCTGGTCACCTGAGGGTAAACCCATACTTGACAGTTCTCACTGGAGAAAAGAAGTGTAGTAAAAAGGTGAAAAATGTGAACCAAAAAGAATACTTAGCTCTGTTTGTCCAATACCTCTTTCCAGTCCTCCTGGCCCTTTGGGTACTCCCCAAAGTAATAATTCTAACTTCAAAAACTCACCAAAATGTGAGATGAAATCACCCTACTACTGAGGGCCTCTGACATGAATTGCTTCTATGGTAAACTGAACTCACACTGTAAGTAACTGTTTTCTGATGGCCAAGAACTCCAACTCCAGAAGAGGTAGGTTCTGTTTGAGTCAGGTCAACCCTGAAGGGGCTTCAGTCTGGATACAGGATAAGTACTTTAGATGAACAAAAGGGAACTTGCCTGAGAGGAAATTTTCTAGACTGTAAAGAAGAACTTGATGAAAAAGGAGCTGAAGTGGTGATTTTTCCTCTCCAAAGCAAGACACAGAGAAGACAGTGATGCCTTGTACAGTATTCTTGTCCATGCTGTACTGTCCTCTCCAAGTGATGTCAGCTCTCCATCTTTCAACACCAAATTTCTTTTGGCCACAACCCCAAAGTCCAAATCCTCTTTGACCCTCACCCACACTCTCCACCCTCAAACCTTCCCTTCAACACAACAGAGGTGTGACTTCTCATAGGGAAAAGGTTTGCATTCCCTACAGTGTGAACACAGCACACATGCTTAGTCAGCAATGCAGCTGCTCACCACTAAGTCCAGTGGTACAAACATGAAAACAAAAGCAAGAAACAAAACACAAGTCCCCCCAAGCCCTATTTTCTTCCAACCAAGATGACTTCTTGTAGGGAATTCAAACTTGTTCCCTTCAGCAGACATGAAAGCAATATGCATACCAAAGAATCTGAGTGACTTTCTTGGCATGCAAATTTCTACCCCCTGGATTTTGTAGTGGAATGTCAAGATGCCAGCCATCCTCACCAAGAGGAAACAGAAGGACATAGTGCAGGCAAAGATAGGCAAGATGAAGTTGGCTGATACATTCCAGACCCCCACCTTGAAGTTGGAGGATGATATCCCTCTGGGCTCTAATTTCCCCAGATCCATCCCCAGGCACAATGGCAGCAATCTCCTCAGCAGTGGGAAGGTTGTACCTTTGGCCATCAGTCCCTGGCTGGAGTTGCAAACACACTCTCAAGTCAGTGTGTTCCTCTGGTGGTTTTGCCCTCATGACATCATGTGCCTGCCTGTACAAAGCAGTATATGGATGGTTTTCACTGAGGATGTCATGCAGACTTAGCATGATGGCAGGATTTAGTTGTGAATTGTGGTGAGTACATGTGTCTGTAGCTTCTTGAGGGCCATAGATATAGAGCTGAGTGTATGAGGGTTCTGCCCCATCATGTAGTAGGAGAGCACCACTGAGGTGATGAAGGGCACCATGGATGTGGAAAGAGGATGGTCCAGATCCCTGAACAGTCTGGGGGTCAGCATTGACACCCAAGGAAGTAAATGCCAGGGCAGCATTGTATTGTTGAATCTTCTCCCTGAACTGTCAATTCTTGAAGTGTGCCTGCAGACCTGAGGGCCATCTCTGTATTTGAGGGAGGTTAACCTGACCCTGAAGGCAGCACATGCCAAAGTCTGGTCTTGCATTACTGGAATTGCTGAGCCTTTCAGTCATGAAATGCAGAGCATGGCAGTTTGGACATTGAACATTCATTGGCCCAAGATAATGGGGTTCAGGAGGCTCAGTGTATGGCCTTCCACCAGGTGGAAAGCAGTGTGGTGGAAGTTGAATGGGAGGGTTGGGAGGTCCAGGAGGTGAGGGAGGAGGAAGAGGGTTGGCATTGGGGTCTCCACCAGGGGATCCAGGAGGAGGAGGGTTTGGTACACCAGGTTGACTGGGGAAGTCCAGATCATGGGCACCAGGATTCTGCTCAGCAACTCTTTGATGATGTCTTGCCTGATCTTCAGCATAATGTTCACCTGACAGTCTCCCAAACTCAACCAGTGCTTGGGATAGATGTCACTGCTGCTCCAGTTCTCTCTGTTGCTGAGCTTGTTGCTCCTCCTCCTGCAGGTGTAACTGCTGTAGTCTCTGCCTTTCTTGTTGTTGTTGTTGTTGTTGTTGTATAAAGAGTTGATGTCTATGATGAGCTTGCCATTGCTCCTCTAACCATCTGTGGTGCTCTAGATGCCACACGAATCTCTGTTGCTCCAGTTGTTGCTGCTTCAATTGTTGCTGCTCTAACCTCCTTTGCTCCTCCAACCTCCTTTGCTCCTCCAACCTCCTTTGCTCCTCCAACCTCCTTTGTTCCTCCAACCTTCTTTGCTCCTCCAATCTCCTTTGCTGCTCTCATTGTTGTTGCAACTGAAACCTCCTCTGTTCCTCTGCTTGAAAGTCATCTTGCTGAAGGTCAAAGACATGCTGGTGGAACTGAATAGGTGCAGGACCAGCTTGAGCATTGTCAAGTATAGGAGGGTTATGCAGGGTCCCTCTCTGTTGTCCTCTCCTATGCTGCTGATGGCAATTCTCATGATCATGCTCAAAGTTTGCCTGTAGTGCAGCTGCATAGTCAATGCAGGGCAGTGCATCAGCAACAGGAAATTGCTGGGGATGGGGTTGTGGATGATGTCCAAAGTATTGTACATCCATCCTTGGTTGTGGGGGAGGGGGGGATGTATGGTGTAGGTGTCACATGCATTGAGCTTCATGGTACCCAATAAGGTGTCATGGTATACCAGGATAATATTGGGCAACTGGGACAGGTGCATGATTCTGATTTCATATTTAATTTTTCATTGGTTAGCTTTGGTATGAAACTAGAGATGTACACATGTACACACCAAAAATCCAGCAGGCAGATCTGTTTCTGCAAAATTTGGTTGAGGTATGGGTGGATCTGGTACAACATGCAGAGGACAGCAACAATTGCATCTACTTGGGGATGTCATCTGAAGCCAATTGAGTCAGTCTTGCTCACACTCTGCAGCATGCTCCCTTTCTGGAGTATGGGGATCATTCCTAACCAAAGCCTTTAATTAGCTACATAGCTGAGAGTGTATTGTACACACTCACTCTCTTGCCATATTGTCCATTTGGGCAGCTTTTTATAAAAAATATGATAGGAATAGCAATTGTATGATGCAACCTTTGGACAATGTGCACATGCATCCCAATCAGCCCAACATAAATTGCAGCTCTCTCTCATGTATCACTCACTCCAGTATAAGGTTTTACTGTCCACAATTGTGCATTTTTGGGCATTTTGTGGACTTGTAAAAATTTTCAAGCCTTAGTGGCTGTGCCCCACTACACTTTTGGTAGGGACTTGATAGTCAAAAACGTGAACACTACACTACACCTATTAGGCAGGTAACCACACAACACAATGCTACACTTTTGGTAGTCACTTGATAGTCAAAAAAGTGGACACTACACTACACCTATTAGGCAGTCAACCACACAACAGAATGCTACACTTTTGGTAGTCACTTGATAGTCAAAAAAGCAGACACTACATTACACCTATTAGGCAGTCAACCACACAACACAATTGCTACACTTAGGGCAGTCACTTGATAGTCTAGTAGTCAAAAAAGCGGACATAATACTACACTTATTACCAGCATTCTATAGTACTGACAGCCTGTGGTTCAGAAAAGGCCAATTCGCAATTTTTAGCGGAGTTTGAATGGCTCTGCAGGAGTTTGAAATCATTGCCACATCCCCAGAACTCAGTATTGGACAACCATGGGAAAAGTCACACATGGTTTTCATCATACAAAAGCAGAAGTTTTATATTACTTAGCAAAATTAGTGAAATACATGAAATACTCAAAATACACAAAATACACAAAATAGTTGTCAAGAATCAGTGATTTTTTCATGTTCTCCCTTACAGCAACCTTCATATTGATAGACCAGAATTGACCAAAACTTACAATAGCACTTTTATTTAGTGTTGGAATGTAACCAAATAATGGTGTATGCCATCCCTTATTTGCATTACTGGGTGCATGCTATCCCTTCTTTGTATACTGGGGTGTTCTGCTGTGGTTCACATACTATATTGACAGACTATGGTAGTAGCATGCATGATTCAATCCCCCTCACTGATTGGTGGTACCTAGCATGCCTGGAAACCAACACCATATTCCTGATGCAGTGAAGGAGGAGTGGGTGAGGATGTCTACTTGCATAGGCTCAGGAGAGATTGCTCAGGTCACTGGTGCCAGCCAGCACACAGTCAACCAAGTTCTTCATCTGTCACATCTCACAGGTTCTGTGACAAAGAAACCCCTCAAATGTGGATGTCCTTGTTTGCTGACAGCACATGATGCTCATGTAGGTCATTCCAACCATTACCTACTAGATGCAACTGATTGATAATGCATTGCATTCATATAGTACCTTGTTGCATGTGTTGAGTGCACACCTAATATCTATACTTGTGAGCTGCAACATCTCCTCCAGGAATCCAGAGGTATCAAATTATCTGAGTCTACAATTGAATGCACTCTACATAGGCATGGGTTTTCTCACAAGTGTGTGTGTATGAGCAAGCAGTGACTGCATGCTGGTGGGAGTCCTGATGTTCATGGGGCTATTCTAGGTCTCACAGGTTGCATTGGAAAGAAATGAGTGTGCATGAGATGAATACCAAGTCTATGTTGCTGAAAACTACCATCCATCACAGCTTGTCTTTGTTGATGAGTCTGCATGTAACTGAATAACAACAAAACATCAATCTGCAACCCCCATCAACTACTGATAGATGCTGCATTCAGTGCAATCACACCAGACAAACTTCATGGGT
Organism: Pisolithus orientalis; assembly: GCF_024613125.1. Lineage (NCBI taxonomy): Eukaryota > Fungi > Basidiomycota > Agaricomycetes > Boletales > Pisolithaceae > Pisolithus > Pisolithus orientalis. The sequence goes on along the minus strand of NW_026260860.1, from coordinate 23,749 downwards.
GGTATGCTGACTGTGGATACTGATGGTCTTCACATCTGAATTACAAATATACTACCTTTGATTCCATATGTACTACTAATCATAGCTATCATACTTGTTCTTGAAAGTCACTGAAGTCTGCCTCCCCATACAATGAATGTACTGATGTACTACTACTAGTATCTATTCTATGTTGCATTCCAAAGCCTGCATAACAAGTCAATGATGTAGTGTTACAGGTGTCCACATCTTGGGGATGTCATGTCAAAATTAACACACTTCAGGTGTGTGTCCACACCACACTGAAGCATTTGAGTCCTCATTCTCTTTGTCACTGTCACTAGGATCAGCTGCCCTTTCTTTACCTTTCCTTGCCCTCCAAGCAAGTTGGCAAGCTACAGCAATGAAAGATCTAACTGCACCAAGAGGCATACCAACAACATCAACAAAAAAATCCTCCAAAATTCCACTAACTGTGTTCACATAGGCAATGCCATGGGAGATGAGGTTCTCCTCATACTGAGGCATGTTCAAAAGAGGCATTGACTTGTGCATCTGATGAAGGGCATCAGAGATTGATGGATAGACAGCAAAGACATCATCTTCATCAGGAGCTGGCCCAGTTAAGTATTGCATTGTGAGGCTTGGTTCTTGCCCTGAACAGCTGCCACTAAGTTGACCTGTGTTTGGGAGGTGGACATGGATGACAGGAGCACTTTGTGCAGCTGTAGATGACAACTGGCATCACTTACTAGGGGTATGGTTGAACAAGTTAGATTCAGGTGGGTGGTCATAAGTTGCATTTCCAGTAAACTTGAAGACAAGAAACATCAGCACATCATTACCATTTGGAATAGGGTTACATACAATGCCCTTTGCCCAAGATGTCAATTTGTAGACATCTTGTTTCATGTGATCACCATCAGTGGGTCAGATGTGGCAGTACTTGCCCACATGTTTTGCACACTTGAGGTGCTCCTTCAGCTTGTGGAACTCAGCAGCAAAGCTCATTGATGTTGCCAGCTCCTGGTTGTTGTCATTCTCAGAGCCCACCACTGCAGATGCCTGGGCTCCTTCATCTTGATGATGGCAAGTAGCTAATCCTGCTTTACTTGGTTTGCACTGGCAAATGAATGTGTCAGTTCCAGGCAAGTGACAGCCCCAGACAGATATATTTACAAGATTATGTATCTCAAGAACAACCTCCCACACCCAAGTGCATTTCAAAAGGTGACAACTATGTTCAAATGCTTCTGCAAGCTGTTGGGCATTGGAGAGCTGGCATGGAGGGTCATGAACATGGTCAGCATGATATTTGTAGCCCAGTTGAGCTTCCTTGGGATCAAGATCCATCTTTGCACAAATACAAGAGAAAAAATCCTCAAAGCTGGTGTTTACTGCAAATTGCAACTGGACATGGCTAACAGTTCCACCAACAAAACTAGTATTGAGTGGGATGGACACTGTGATTCAAAGGTTTCCTGCCATGCAAAAAAAATGAATTCACAACACACCAATAATTATTGGAGTAGTTACTTACCTTCTGCATTGTCTAGCTGACAAGGACTTGCCACCACTGAAGACATTGGCTGCAGAGATGAATAATGCACCCTTGGCTCATCACAATTACCCGATGAACCCACCATCTGTGCAGGGAATCAATATGGCTGTACAGAATAGCCCATTTGGCCAGGTGAGTCCAGAGGCAAGCAGGGGAGAGGGTGCACTCCACCCACACCACCAGCATCAGGCTGTGTCCCATGGATGAATGGATGTGTTGGTAATAGGTTGAGCCAGTAGCCCACACATGGAAAGCAATGGCATAGCACATCAGCACACTCACCAGAAGAAATCTGGGTATCCTGAGAGCTGGGGTTTGAGTCAGACATGTCAAAGATGGTAGGGAATGCTCATTCTATGATGTTGCTTTATACCATTCCACCACCCTCTGGATGGATCACAGACTCTTGTGGTCAGTGTCCGGCAGTCTGAAGTGTTCCCTGATCCTGCTTAGTTGTCAGCAGATCAAACAGCAGAATGGAGAGACACATGCATTCCGGCATCAGGAGAAGGGCCATATTGACTCGAAGGTTGGTGCACTATGATGCAAAGGATTCGAGAGTGGTCGTCGTACTCCTGCCCTGCACTGATTGATGGCGAACACTGCTGTCGAACAGTGAGCAGTTGGGCGCTTGAAACCAGGCTCGCAGCACTGCAGCAAGGCCCCAGCACAGCATCCACTCCTCCTACCATTATAGTAACACATCGGGCACATGATCCAACGGTATTTGTTTGGCTGCATTCTAAAACTAAATAAAAGCGCTATTGTAAGTTTTGGTCAATTCTGGTCTATTGATATGAAGGTCGCTGTAAATATATGACATGATATCTGTCTCGTGACGTGTCTAGAGACAGTCGCCGACAACAACACTGCCATCTGAATACGTGGACACCTTCCAATGCTAGGTCCATGGGTGATCCTGAAGGTACCGTTCTCGTTGTCATCCTAACGCCGAGGCTCGGGAAGATCGTTGTCGACATGCCCGGTAATCTCACTCCCATGCGTGCGGTTTGTCTTCTGTAAAGATGAAGAAGGTCAGAGTGCTTACGGAGTCTGAGTCCGTAAAACCGAACCACCTACGTTGTATGAAGAAAGGAAAGCAGCTGAGCCAGAAGACCAGTTACACTACTACTAAGGTACGTCGTAGGCCCCTTGTTCGTGCTAGTGCACAATATTGGCCCCTACACTAGTAGCATTATACGCAATACATTGATAAAAGGCCCCCCAACTCTCTCGGCGCCCTCACACCTCCGGGAGTGATCTCGCGCTAGCCCAAGTCAGCCTATATTTACCGTCTCAGTTACATCTATAGATTCTGCTCTTCGTGCACTACTTCGTCACTAGCATGAACGTTATCCCCAACTCTGCGAATGGTGGTGCGTCGATTCCGGCCGTTGCTTTTTCAGACTGCGCCATGATGCAAAGCATCCACAACTGTTTTGTTTCCAGGCGTGACTGAATAATACTAGGTAAGCGACCGTTTCTACAAACTACGTTCCTATACATAGGCACCAAGTACATGCGCCAAGAATTCATGGACAAGGTCTATCTACATGCCATCAACGCCCCCTCCTTCAAATTCCCCACCAGCCGTTTCGTGACACTTCACAACCAGGTCCCCGAGACCGACCTCGTCAAGCCGCCTACGCTCGACTCCAACGGCGACCCGTGCTTGATCGTCTGAAAGAACGGTGCGAAGGCGGGCATGACCCTCAGCAAGGCGAACAACGTTTGCTCCTTCACCCGCAACTACTTCAATGGCGTGTACAAGGAGTCGAGGGAGTGACCCGTGGTCCTCACAGACAAGACCTCGGGTGCATTCTCCGCCAAAGGGGACTCCGGTTCCTGCGTCACCGATGCCTTTGGCCGCTTCGGAGGCATTATCATTGGCGGTAGTGGCGTCACCGAAACCTCCGACATCACCTATGTCACCCCCATCTCCTTCATCACGAAGACCCTCCACGCCAGCAAGCGCTTCCAGCACGCCCACCTTGGCCCGATCCTCGCCTAGAAGATTTCAGCATATGCTCTCTCGTGGTATAATCCCGACGTCCGCTCCGAGTCATATTTGGTCACGTCTGGCCACCTCCGGACATGTCGAGTTTTCACTGGGTTTGAAAGTTGGTGTCAAAAGCTGTCATTTGGGACACGGTGTCTTATCACCAAAACGAATTGCCCCACCTAGGGGACTGTCCACGTCCCCAACTGTCTCCCAAAAGCTGACCATCGATCTGATCCATAATCTATGAAGTATCCTAGAGAATGTACATCACACGATATATTCGACTACGATTGCACGTTCAGAACAGGCCTAGTAAGTCCTCTTGAGGCCCGTGACCTGCATTAGGTGATCCGAGGGCATCAACACCTGGACCAAAACTGGCACCGCCGGGTGGAGGTGACGTTGTGCCACCCAACCCACCCAGCACTCCCTCCCCAATACTAACACCATCAAAACCAGGTCTATTTGCACCCGCACCTGCATGGGCACTGCTGGCGCTCATTCCTCCAAATATCGATACGAGATCATCCAACGGATTCGCAGACGTCCCTGAGAGGAAACTCGCCGTGGCAGGTGTAGAAGGCAGAATCCTTGTCGCAGCAAGCCCAGAAGGTTCTTCTTGAGCTGGTGCCTCGTCAAAATCGAGAAGGTTCTCCGCTTGTTGGCCAGCCACGACGGTTCTGAAAGCTTTCTGAGCGAAAGCGTGATCATCTGACAATCTATGCAAAGGACGGTGAAAGAAAGTGAGCTCACATAAACTACGGGGGAAAAGGGAACACATACTCTGTCCCTTTGCGCTGAACAGCGTCTGCGCCGATTCGCCCATGACCTATGAATGTTTCCGCCGGTTTGTGATATACACTTGCCAACGAGGATATCTCGCCAAGAAGCTCCTCAAGGAGAGCTGGGGATACCGTGGTGCGTGGAATAGAAATTGGTGGTCTATGAGCTAAAACGACGGCCTACGAAGGGTCGGTCAGTACTGAGCGAGCATTGAATTCACTGGTTGCATGCCTTTGCGGCTCCAGGATCTGTAGAGAGCAACCTCCAGTAAATGTAAGCCCGATCACGTACATCCGGCGAGTCGCAGTCCTTCGTGGCAGTGTCCAGCACGCGCTGTACAATTCCTTGTGACGAGTCAGGCTTTTTGAGGAACAGTTTGACCACCGCCGTCAAAGTCTGTAGTTGCACCTTTGTCATAGAAATGAGACGGGATGGTCAAGAGGACGGATGGAGACTGGATATACTTGGTATGATTCTTCTGTGAAGGTGTCGACGAATGTACCTAGAAGCTCGTCGGCGTTGTCGATCTTTTCTGCATATTCACCTATAATCCAGATAAGCGAAGCTTTTGCTTCTGGCTCGTCGAGTTCTTCTAGATTGGCGCATAGAGTAGGTATTACGCCTTCGTATGTAGAAGGATATTTCCGGAAGATATCCTGTCGCCATCATCAAAAACCATTGGCCAAGTTAGTACAACTTTTGCGGACCTTCATCACGACGACTGCTTCTTGAACCACGTAACTAACCCGCGTTCCGATCAGGTCCAGAAGTACATTAACACAGCGCTCTGCGGAACTTTCGATACTTATCGCGGTTTGTCCTATTGCTTTGATACTTTTTCGCACGAAATCAACATCGACTTCTGAAGCATACCTATTGAGCCGTCGTCAGATACAGGCGTCACGAGACAGAGAGAACACACACTCTTTCAATTCACTCAACAACGCGTCGACATTGTTATCATTTGCAAGGCGGACCATAATATCCAACTTCTCCACCTTGACGTATAATGGATCGTTATATTTACAAAAGAACACACGCATCTCGTTGGAAAGTAAGTCGGGCCGCTTCTGAAGGAGAAGGTTGACGTTCCTCAATGCGACCCATTGCACTTCCGGAGGAGAAGAAAGTAAAGTGACGAGTGGGGGTGCCATCTTTCGAACGAGCTGTTTGGTGAAATCTTCCCGACGGATACCTCGCATGTGAATCATAATAACCTGTGAAGTTGTGTCCAGCATGTTCCGTTGGAAACAAATCAGAAGTACGAAACCTTGACGGCGGCCAAGACCACACTCCCATTGGCATGCTGGAACTGGGGAACGACACGCTCACATATGTGCTCACTCTCTTTCTCATCTTGGGTTGTGTATCGCGAAAGAGCATTCAAGACAGCAACACGACCCCACTCCGTGCATTCGTTCAGCGCAATCAGAATTTTGTTCAGGATGTGTGGAGTGATGTTGAAGATGGCGGGGTCGGATGAGGGTACAGGCGGGTGGGCTGTGGACGCGATTTTGTGGATGTCTGTAAGCGCTGCGACGGTATTCGCGACGACCTGTCCGCTATTGCATCAGCAATCCCCACCAGGAAGGAGGGACAAATGTTCACCATGGGATTGCTGTCTGCAATCATCTCGTGCAGACGAGACAAGAACCCGTTGTCGATGACAAGCGAGGATTTCAGATCATATAGCTTGGCGACGCATAGAGCAGCAGTCTTCCGGACATAGGGATTCTCGTCCCTCAGTGCGCGATTCAATGGGTCACATAGATAATCAATGATCCTCTCGGCGCGCAAACACCCCATTGTACGTATCGCGAGTGCTCGGACGAGCGGATTAGGGTCTTCCGAGTCCTTGACGAAGGTGTTCACGGCCAGAATGACGAGCTCAGGTTGCGTCTTTGCATAATTCATGAGGTACAAATACACGAGTTTCTTCTGTTCCAGGTCTTCGGTCTGCATGTTCTTGAGCACGTCGGGAAAGAGACCGCTGACATCTACGGGACACGATGTTAGCCAGGGCGACTTCTGAGACGAGGACCGTACCCTTCCCGACTGTCATGGACGCTATGACCCGTTTAATGGCATCTTTTCGTTTATCGCGGTATTCGCTGTTGAGATCGACACTGAGCTCATAATTCTCGCCCTTCCTTGGTGCTCGGATACTCATGATCAGAGTGAAGGCGGCTTATGTAACATCCGCAGACCGACTTCGATGGTCGCCGCCATGACCGACGACGGAGGGGACAGACAGCTGTTGATTCTGTATGCTACAGAGACAGGGACAGCCCAGGAAACAGCAGATCGCATTGCAAGGGAATGTCGAAGAGCGTACTTCCAATGCCGTGTCTGCAGTGTGGGGACATACTCGCCCGTACGCATCTCAACTCACAGGAATGAAACGTCTCACTACAGGACGAAATGTGCAGGAAGATTTGATCTCAGAGACTTTCGTTTTGTTCGTTGTTGCTACGACGGGGTCAGGTGCTGAACCTCGCGCAATGACACCTCTGTGGAACCTGCTTCTCAGGTCGGATCTACCTCGCGACCTGTTCGAGGACTTAGATTTTTGTGTCTTTGGGCTGGGCGACTCGGCATACGAGAGATTTTGTTGGCCTGCAAAGAAGCTCTCTAGAAGACTGTTGGCTCTTGGAGCCCGCGAAGTCTGTCCAAGAGGTGAGGGCGACGACCAACACCGATTGGGGTAAGTCCTTCGTCTATCCATTTCTCGAATACCAAGGTTGCATTAGATTGGACGGCGCACTAGAGCCATGGATAGAACAGCTATTGGAAACGTTACTTCTTTTGTACCCCGAAGCTCGAGTCGTCGAAAAAAATCGCACTCTCGGTAAACCTCCGCCCCGTATCACCACAGGCGAATGTGGCTTCTGCGCCAGACACTCTCGAACCTTTCGAGGCTAATCGGAGCTACTTCGATGTGGCAGTGCGGTGCAACCGTCGAATCACGGCCGAAGGTTGGTTCCAGGATGTACGCCATTTCGAACTGGTTGCGGATCGAGATATCATGTGAGCCTTGTCACACTCAACGCATTCTCTCAAGTGACACGCGGAAGGTATGACCCTGGAGATGTGGCCGTGATCCATCCCACTGCGATGGACGCGGAAGTCGACAGTTTTATGGTAATGATGGGTTGGGCGAACGTCGCTGATGTGCCTTTCTCCATATCGCACAGTATGCTTGGTGCGTATCCTTTTTTCTATATGACTGTCATTATGTAAATGCCAGTTTCAAGACCAAACACTACCCGACGGCGTACCGCGCATTGCAACGCTTCGCATTCTTTTCACTTACCACCTCGACTTCAATGCCGTTCCGCGTCGATCATTTTTCCAGATACTTCGCCATTTCACAACAGACGACACTGAGCGCGAGAGACTGGACGAATTCCTTTCCACTGAGGGTGCGGTACGTCTAGTCGTGTGCACTGGAAAACGCACGCTCAAGACAGAAATTACAGGATGAACTGTACGAGTACTGCCAACTCGTCAAACGCACCATCCGCGAAATCCTCTCTGAATTCCGATCAACGCGCATACCACGAGACTACATCTTTGATGTCTTCCCTCCTCTCCGTCCTCGTCAATTCTCGATCGCAAGTTCTGTCAAAGTGGGTTATCTCCATCTCAATTAATTCTTGAATGAATTCAGGGCGTGATTGGCAGCGTCACCCCCGTGAAATCCACCTCTGCGTCGCAATCGTGAAATACCGTACGAAGCTCAAGATACCCAGGAGAGGCGTCTGTTCATCTTACCTCGCTGGCTTGAGACCTGGTACGTGTGGAACCATACATGTCGATGGCAAGGTTTCCGATCTCCACAGGTGACAAATTGCGGATAACAGTAGAGAAAGGGCTCATCAAGTTACCTGACGATCCTCATACACCTGTGATTTGCGTTGGCCCCGGAACTGGCGTCGCCCCCATGCGGGCGGTAATAGAGGACCGCGCAGATGCAGAATCTAACGGTAGGAAAGATACCACCTAAGTTTTCACCTTGACGTATCAGCACTTACACCACACACCCAGCCACGACACTTTACTTTGGCTGCCGTTCAACGTTCAAGGACCACCACTACGGCACTGAATGGGAAACATACGCGAAAAACAAACAGATCAAGTACCGCGTCGCATTCTCCCGGGACGGTCCCGAAGGAGCGAAAAGAATATATGTCCAAGACCTCATGCTTGAGGACAAAGATACGGTTTGGAATCTCCTCAATCACCAAAGAGGGACTCTCATCATTTCTGGGTACGGCGCATGCGTTTTCGTTCCATGTCTTGTCTGACGGGAACTGTAGATCATCCAACAAGATGCCTGCTGCTGTTCGCGGAGCCGTCGCCAACATCGCAGAAGATTGTGGAAAGATGCCGAAAGACGACGCGCTCAAGTTCGTTAATGAGATGGAGCGGGAGGGAAGACTGATCGAAGAATGTTGGAGTTAATGGAGTACTTCGCGACGCTCGTTTGCATCGTTTGTGCCACACAAAATCCCGTTTATGTCGCATGGATCGCAAGTCATTGCTTGTAATCGTCAATGGTGAGTGCGCGATCCATGCCACAGCTTGAACAGCGGTGAACTTCGAATGTTCCTGTTACATAAGTACCTACGCCGGGTAGGATGTTTGGTATGCGGTTTCCACAGACAGCGTGTCATGACCTACAACCAAATATACTCGAATTTTTGTCTGATTTCCTCGCAGGAAGTGGGTGGTGACCAGTAAATATGATCCGGGGCGGTCCAGCGCATCCACAGTGTACGTCCCTGGAATGCGGTACTGCAAGCCTTTACCTAATAATATGTAGCGCTCATCCAGCGCACGGCACCTTGCTTCGGTAAAGAGTTCCTGGCAGACCAAGTACTACAGGCACCTCTCGCAACCTTGATAATGATACCGTGGTAGGATGTGTCCAGTGGTTGTCTTAGAACGAGCATAGCGACTGTGGCCACAGAGACGATTTGTTTTTCAGTGGTGATTTGAATTTGCCATGTAGGGTACCCAAAAGTCGGACCATTCATATGTATTACAAAAACGACGGCGTAGAGTAATATAAGAGGGAATCGACGGCGCTGCACAACTCCTTCCTTCCTATTGTCATGGCTAGTAAACAGGTAAGATCACCTTTTGTCTGTTGCTTGAAGTTCTGAGACGTTATCGTTGTGCTGTCAGCTTGGTAAACTCAGACAGGTTAGCGTCTGCGTCATTGTATTATGATGCAGTTCACCCATTGTCGGTAATTAGTGGGCGGGAGAGAAGATATCGTCTCGTGACAAGTCCGTCGTCGCAGATGAATTCAAGGAACTCGAACATGACATCGAACTGCGGAAACAAGGCATATCGAGGTGTGTTCGTTTGTCATTCATGCTTCGATCCATGTCTGCGTGTCCGTCTCCGCTCTTGTCATTTCATCTCACTGACTTGTGCGTGGCACCTGTAGGCTGCAGGCAGCTGCTCAAATGTACCGTCATGTCCTGTCCAAGAAGAAGGCTTTGCCGGTGTCAGGAGAGAGCGATAAACTCATGCCCGTGGATGCACTCGGAATTGTGATGGTTGGTCACGGCGAGGAATTTGGAGAGGATTCTACCTTTGGTGCGTGGTCGTTCCAAGGTCTTCAACTTGCGACACGTTCATCGACTCATCAATCCTGGCTGCTAGGATCGTCACTCGTGAAGCTGGGCAGGGCCCAGTGCAAGATGGCCATGCTCCAAGAAGCCTTTGCTTTGACGCTCAACGACACATTTCTATCATCTTGCGAGCGCTTCTTGCAAGACATCAAAGATTATGAGCATCAACGGAAGAAATTGGAAAGCCGCAGGTATTACCATTCCCTCGGATATCGGGTCCCCGTTATGTAACTTGTCCCAAGGTCAAGCTACGACGCAGCTATCAGCAAGCTTGAGAAAATCAAGAACAGCAAGAAAGAGAAAGAAAGGGAACGTCGCGAGGCAGAAGATGAGCTGCAACGTTGCAGACTCCAATTGTACGTTCCAGTGTCTTCCTACCATCCTTGCACTAGGACTCATCATGATTCTCTCAGCGAAGAAACGTCTGAGGACGTTCGATCTCGCATGCACGGCATTCAGGAGAATGAGACACAGCAGCTTCATGAGTTGACTACGTTCCTCGACGTCCAATTCAATTTTGCGAAACAATGTGTTGAAGTCCTACAAGACGTCAAAGCAAACTGGTCCGATAAGTAGGTTATCGTCTCTCATTCCTTTGCGCTCGTTCCTCTAATTACATGTTGATCATAGCACGTCGACACACTCAAAATTCGAGTATATGAGGGCGGGCTTTCGTCTATCTCACCCATTCGAGGATAAATTCTCTACTACCCGCTCCACGCCATCATCGCACGCCTTCTCCTCGACCCATTCGGATGATTCTGACTGCGAAAGTCTCAACGACAGTCCTATACGTTGCAAGCCAACTCCAGACGGGAAACCCATTTCTCGTCCTGGATCCCGATCTTCGCGGAAGCGGTCTGACAGTGGCGTCACCGCGACAAGTCCTTCAGAGATTACGACTCCTAAGAGCAACAAACGGATGAGCGTAACTGGGTGGGCATCCAACGCGGTTAATTCTTTCGCCGGCCGAGGCAAAAAAGACAGAGATAACTTTGCCGCATTGACTAACAAGGACGAGTCTGACGACGCAGACAAAGACAGTCACGGCGGCCTATCTCGTCAGCCGAGCTCGAAATCGCTCTCGCGAAAATCTCCCAAGGCGAAAGGTGTGGACCTCAACAAGGAGTCCTCACCTAGGGTAGCTTCCCGTATATTGAAGCCGCCGTCGCAACAAGATCGGAGGCTTGTGAGGGCGTTGCATGATTTTACAGGCTCCTCCGATGAGTTGACATTCAGAGCGGGGGATGAGATTGTTGTTATTAATGAGGTTCTGGAAGACTGGTGGTTCGGTTTACTTAAGGACGGACGTAAGGGTCTTTTCCCTATGAACTATACCACGCCCATCACCATCTCCTCACGAGACACCAACCGAGCTGGGAATGGCTTTCACTCTGGCAGTGGCAGCTCTCTCGCACATTCGGACGACATTGAAGATGATGAAAGTATCAACCACTTCGCTCTGGACAATTCTATGGTGACCCCCAACTCAGCAACCAGTTTTGGCTTCGACGTGCATAGCATGACTAGTGCAACAGAGGACGACGAAGCCCAACGCCTGGTGCCTCCTCGCCCATCTAAAGAGGACATGTCCTTCGACATTCTTCCCCGTCTACCCGAGTCTTCGGCGCCATTCGTGCGGAGGCAAACTAGTCCGGTGGTTCTTTTCTCGTCGACCGCGAAGAAGATTCCGCCACCGCCGCCCCCTCGCAGGTCCACCGCTTCCCTACCACCTCCTCTCATTCCTGATCGTCCTTTCTTGTCGAAAGGGCGGCATCTGGCATCGTCCGAGGCGTCGAGTGCCTATCCCCCTCTACCCCCATTGCACGGTCCAGTGCATCTCACCCCCACATCCTCCATAACTAAGGGAGGGACAGGTCCCACAGTATCTCCATTCGACAGCATGACGGATTTATCCGTAGAGTGCACGACTGTTCGCTAGGTGTCGTATGAACCAAAGGGGATGCACGAGACTTGCCTTAAGACGCACCGAACGATGTCCTGACATCGGTTCTTGTTCCACCGAGTTTTGTGGACCGAGTATACGCTGGGATATCGTCTTTTGAGGCCTTTTCTAGACGGAAAATCGTTTACTCTCTAACCTATTGTGTATACGGACCAAACTAGGTGGTTCTGTGTTTAAACCTTGACTTGTGCCTTGAAGGATTTTGCACGTAGGTATGTACTATGTGCGCCACTGAAGTTACAAGACGCTTTCCTTAACCACCATGGCACGAAACAAGAAGCGTATCTCCATGTCATTGTATGCTCATACTGGGTCAGGAACACATCCATCACTTCGCACTTTTGGTGTCACCCAAGAACCCAACCGGAAATAACCTCAGTACTTGGCGGCTGCATGCGATGAACAGGCCAAACCCAGCTTATGCCACGCAGCAGGAGTGGCAATACAAACCTGCCATCGTTCCTGGTCGCACTACTCGGTTACTAGCCCTAGTCCTGCTCGGAAAGACACAGGGGAGTGGAGAGGATATTAGCAATATTTTGACTGCCGTGGAACTGGTTCAAGATGACCCATCTTGGACTTGTAAGGAATGGGTCTTTGGGGCCATCGAGGTAAGGAGTGTTCAAATCCCATGCACTGACGCATGCACACTGGTTCAATAAAGGAAACCTAGCTTCTTGTAACCCGCGGAATAATTGCCCGACCTCCAATCGAGCTTGGCAACCTTTACGGGTTTGCATCGAAACTTGCTGACTCGTTCAAGGAACGCCCCGTAGAACGACAAGCCTATTTCCCAGTACCAACTTGCGATAACACTGGCACCCTGATCACTTCTGAGGTTATATGAATCGTACACGGACTTGCGAACCTTGTCTGTCTCCTAACACGGTGAGACTTGATCCAGTGGACAACTGTTAGTCAGGAGAAACGACTTACGGTGTGAAGTTGACAGGAAACCCCAAAGCTGAATTTTCTAGACCCTGTCACCGAAATGAATTGGAGACCCAATAACGTGTCCAGAACTTGAAATGGAGAGTAAACTTTGGCTGGACCCGGGAGATATCCCAGGTTGTAGTCTGTTGACAAACATACATATCACCACGTACATGTGTCAGACTATCATAGTCGGGTATATACACCGCCAATGAGGTCTTCAACCTGCAGCTCCTCAGAATATACATCCATAATATTGTCCCGTGCATCAAGCCATGTCTGTGGTGATCGATAGCTGCTCACTGCCCACCGTGTATATTCCCAATATTCAGGATACCATCCTGCACATTCCCAATCAACAATTGCCACAACATTACCATTCTGGGCGAGCATATTTCTTGGGCAAATCCAAGTGAGCAAAGGCGATCCGATAGTGTCTTTGAGCCATAGCTTCGATTGATGGGAAGTATTGCCGGCACCGCTTCGAGATTGAGCAGGCAGTTGTGGCCAAAGTAAGTATGAAATTCTGCAACAGAGGAAAATGGCCCAAATGGACGATCATCCAAGCATATTCGAGGATAAAAGAGACCAGTCGAGTCCACTGCTTGAACACGACCAGGATGCGGGGTTCGAGAGACCGGAGCTGACCGATGAAGTCTCTCAACTGTGCGAAAATTGCTTTCTTCTGCACTTCGGTTAGCTTGTGCCAGACGTATGTCAATTCGGGAGCATGTAGTCCATCACAATGTAGGTTCGACCGTCGATGACGAAAACATCGTGCACACGAGGAACGGGGATATACGTATGGTGTGAGACAAATTCCATGCTTGCGGCCTCGGCGAAACGGGTGGCGGGATTGAATTTTACGACCGTTCGAAGTCCAAACCAGACATACTCCAGCGGAACCGAGGTTTTCGAATACACGTTTTCCGAGCCAGATGCGTAGGCGAGTTAGGTGGCGTTCAGAGCTGGTGACTACGCGCATTGGAAGGGTTGTACTCAGAAAGTACCCTGTACCATTAGAATCAGGGTGGTGCGATATAAAACAAGGGGAATTCCACACTGTAGCGCAGGGACAGCGCTGCTGAAACTGCAGCACAACCATAGTGGATCAGTATTTCGTGTGAGACAGAGCACGAGCAGTTCCATACTGAGCGCTTTATAGACATCTTCGTTCGCATCGCAAAGTTGGACAGTTGTTTGGCTTCTCATGTTATGATGGACCGGGAGACGATGCCTTCCAAAAATGATTTGGCAGAGAAAGCAGTCCAGCAGTCAGTCCTCCCGCTGTAGCAAACCCAACTCAACCAACCCCCGACACATCACGTGACTCAGTGTGACATGCTGGCGGCTTCCCTACATGGGAAGGTGAGCGACTTGAGCGAGGAAGTGGATGAAAAAAAAACTACTATGTACAGCTGTTGCAGTGTGAGGTGCGAGGACTCAGATTTTCATCTCGTCTTTTGTTTTCTAATTTATTGTCTCGCTTTTTAGATATATTTCCCTTTCGTTCTAGTCTTTCCCAGGTGCTTTTAGATCTAGTTACAGTATGTGTTTCTTCCCCCCTCTCGGGTCATGCACTGTGTCTCGCTTGTTTTCACACTGCGTCTCTCTCTTTTCGGCACGTTGATACTCCTTGACAATAGCTCCCTGTTAATACCTGTTTCGTCTAAATGTGCCCAGCGATTCAAGAGATATTCCATGTTTTGTAAGGAGGGCCACCCTTGAGGCTATGTCATCGTATCTCGTGCATCTCTGCGCCAGGTCTCTTGTGTGTGCCGTCACACATTCCCCCCACCGGCCCCTCTCTGGGGACATCTCATTCGTCCAATCCCGCACAGCGGTTGTCGAGATATGCCCATTTTTGTGTTCAGAAGGGCTATGAGGTGTTTTGGCGCATAATTCGTGATTGGGTGATCTGATCATTGTAATTTCTTTTTTCTGTGTGCATCTAGGTGTTCCCTACAGCCCTCTGGATGTTTCATGCTGGTTGCCCAAGTCATTGATGCTCAGGGGACTCCCCTCTGCCCCCAAGTGTACCTTGTGAAATTGCAAGTGTCGTATTTCGTCCGTTTTGTCGCCAGCCCTCTCGCTTTTGGTTGGGTGTGGTACTACTCATTGCGGGCTTTTGAATGGTATATTGGACGGTGTGCTTGCTGTAGTGGATCTGGAGATATGCTCTGTTTTGTAGTCAGAGGCACCTTCGGACAGTTTTGTGAATATCTTGGGGCTGGGTGCATGCATTTGCCCAGTTCTTTTTGCCCCGTGCTCCTCAAGTTCCCCTTCATTGTCTCCTCTAGTTTCACACTGTTTCGAGCACCCGTCGTTGTCTGGCATTCGCTACATCTCACCTGTTTCATTCGAGGATCTCATTTTTTTTTGGAGTCTTGTATTACTCTTCTGGGGCGTCCGAACAGTATATAATACATTGTGCTTGCTGTGGCAGATCCAGAGCTATTCCCCACGTTGCAATTGGTGATACCTATGGATTATTTTGCAAATATCTCGAGACTGAGTTTGCACATTCACACCATTCCTTTTCTGCCCTGTTCGCCACGTTCCCTTCTGCTATGTCCCCCGGCTTCTTGTCATTCCGAGTGCACGTACTAACCAAAATAATGCCGCCGGTAATGTCACGTGACATGTCGGGGGTTGGTTGAGCAAGGGGACTTTCCCGCTGTGATCCCTTTACTATTCACACATTTTGAGTATACACACTGCTCTATGTGATCTAGCCAAGCTACATATGAAGCTGGAAGCTCCAAGTTCGTGGCACATAACCTTTGTGTGCCTGTAACTGGTGTGTTGTTGCTCATTGTAAGCAGTCAGTTTGGACTAGTGCCGTTTCAAGTTTGAACCGCAAGTCAAACTGTGCTTTGCATGTGCTTACGACGCAGCCCCTCTAAAACGATCCACCCACTCACATGCAAAGGTGCTCGTAACAACTAAGCCTTTTTCTCTCTACTTTCCTTCCCCCCGTCCTTCCCGAGTACCTCTCCAAGCTTCAATCCCGTAGCGCTCTCAATCGCTTCCACAAGGCTCCTCGCGCTCTTCCCAACCGCTTCCTTCCCTTCCCTAGCACTCTCCCGTATCCGTTCTACCGTGATCTGTGTGTGTGCGACACCCGTCTGCCTCATTTCACCTACTCTCGGGGCGTACCGGCCCTCGAGTTCCTCTGCGTAGGAGCCGACACGGTGGGCAGTGCGCGGAAGGAAATAGGAGAACGCACCAAGGAGGGAGAGGGGCGGCAGGAGGAGCCGTGTTGGTAGGGTGCGGGAACGCGTGAATATGGAAGTTGTGAGTGCAGCTATACCAGTGTAAAGAAGCCCAGGGTTGAGTGGTTCCGTTGGGTCACGGAATGATTTGAGGCGAGCTGCCAGGCGGGACAATCAAGGAGTAGACAAGGGTACGAATTCTTTTTAAAAACAAAATGACCATGGAGAGGGACAAAGACCCACATTCGACCATGTTCTCCACGTGAATCCATTGATCTACGACGCCTTGTACGTTCGCACGCACGTCAGTGTAGTACCCACATACTTCCCTCCTTAATTGTCCGATCTGTAGTTCGAGTGGGGAAGGTGTGTCCAGGAGAATGAGTCCTCTGTTTGGTTTTGGGTATATGGGGAAGCTATCAAAAAATGGGGAGGGATCACGCGGTGTGAATGGTTGGACCTACTTTGTCCGGCAAGTTTATGTCGAGGACGTTCCTGGTCGAGTGCTCTGTCGAACGTACATCGTTGCCACCGGGAGAACTCTCTACAGGCTCGGAGTCAGTTTTCGTCTCAAATGTGAGTGCTCCAGCTACGCCGGATGCTGCGAGATACGCTGCACGGGAAGCACGCAACTGGTCGGGGATGGGGTGTATAAGAGACAGGCGCATTGCAGAACTCAATCTGCGTGAACTTACGGGTAGTATTCGTACCATGAGAACCGCGAGAGCTAAGGGCGGGCAGGCTCAGAGATGGTCTTAGATTGGGTGTACAATTGGAACGCTCAACGCACCCTTGGCAGCAGTTTTGGGCCTTCCCACGGCCTTTAGATATTTCCTTGACGCCCATCACGTGTACTTGAATCTTGCTAGCAACCCTTATAACTAGATTGTATTGCCAATGATGGCCCAAATGTTTATATCAAAGCCCTCCGGACGCTCCTGGGCGCATTTGGAAAAAGCACGCAGCAAATTAGGATGGTAGATAATGTATCTGTGGTTTGGTCAGTTGTGCTAAGTTTGGTCTCAGCAGGACACATGAGCAATTCTAAGGGATTTTGCTAATATGAGTTAGGGTCAAAGTAGGCTTGAGTAGCATTGTGTCATGAAAATAGCACAAACATGCAAATCATATGGTGGTATGAATTGTGCAAATGGATGGACAAGAACAAAAATACTGTGTATTACAGTAATAATAGTGGTGATGATGGTTGATACACAATCAAATAACAACATGTAGTGGAGGAGATGGGGATTCATATGAGGAAAACTGATGTGTGAATGGGAACCTAAGGAGATATACATGATATGCAAATCATGCAAGGAGATGAATTGCATGAATGGATAGATAAGGAATCTGACACACATGTGGGAGATGATGTTGTATATTCTGTCTTTCACATTATACTTTCATCTGTGTCTCACTTAGTATTATGGTATGCATTTAGCCATATTACATAATCACATTCATTTTCATACTTGAGTAGCATACTCATGCCTCAGTTGGCTACTTGACCCAACTGAGGTGAGCACTTTCCACATCCTGTTGTTACACTCTGCTAATAGTCCTGTAGTATATATTCTACAGGTTATGAGCCCTGGTGCTCACTAACTGGGAACTTGTAGCAACATGTCATTCACATCCAAGCTTGGAGACAATTTCCTTAAGGTCCCAAAGCTCTTGGCAGATGGAGAGAACTGGGTGACATACAAGGACAGGTTAATGTGGTCTTTGGACACTTGTGGGCTGCTCAGGTACATAGATGGTACTGAGACAATGCCAGTCAACCCCAAGACACTACCAAACCAGAGTGAGAGCTGGATACCTATCTCTGCAGAGGAGAAATGTTATGTTTCACCCTTGTTTACTCTTTTCCCTCACATTTGCCTTGTGTTTGATCCATTGGACTACTTTTCCTTTTTCAAGCCATCTTCTCATTGATCCAATGGCTCCTTACTTCCACCACTAGCGTTGTCCCCTCATTACATGTGTAGAACATGTGTCGCCATTGTTCAACCAATGGTGTAGTTATCTCATTACATGTGGATGCCTCATGGTCCATTTCTTGTACAGTATTTAGCCTGTCAGCTCAAGTCCTGGAAACCCAGACTTGAGCTGCTCAATCATATGCAGCATTCTCAGAACTTCACCCTCAGTGTCCCTAACCTGGACCACTCTTACTGGCATTGCCTCAAATCCTCTGTTGTTTACAGAGGTTACTGCAGCTGTTTGCTCAGTAGAAACCCATTGTCTGCATTTGAGCTCTCCCTACATCTTGACTTTGGTCGAGCATAACAAAAGCTCAAGTCTGCTAGCCTTTGGCAGAATTGGTCACTGTTTAGTGTACCACCATGAACCCCCAAAACAATCAATGTTGGGTGCTGTTGTGACCCACTCATGAAGAATCATTGTCTGATGAAGAACAGGAGAGCACTGTCACCAACACCTCCTCCAATGAACCTGAACAACCAGATAGAGGATTTACCTCAGGTATCCTCTTGAATCTCTTCACCCAGTCTCTCACTACACTTGGTACTCCCATCCCACCAGTACCCACCACCACTTCTCCTACACCTCCACCTTTACCACTGAATACAATGTCCAGTTCATTGTTGAAGGCAATGGTTGGCACTGTTGCCACCAAAGCCACTGAATTGAAGATTGGTGCTCCATCTAATTTTGATGGTGACCAGAAAAACACCATGAGTTGGCTGTACTCTGTACAGACCTATCTCCTGGTAAATGAAGAAATTTATGACAATGACACCAAAAAGGTTGTCTACACCTTGTCATATATGAAGAAAGGAGTTGCTCATTCATGGGCAGCTACCTTCCAGAAAACCTCTCTGGAAAAGAACCCCCTGAGTTTTGGCTCTTTTGCCAACTTCACAAAAGACTTTAAAAGCTCTTTCACCTCCTCCGACACTGCTGGTGCGGCTATCACCAAGTTGTGCACCATGAAACAGAAAGAATCAGTGGAACAATACATCACTGATTTCAGAACTGCTGCTGCTGACTCAACCATCATGGAAGACATCACATTGATCAAGTTCTTCTCACAAGGACTCAAACCCTTCATTGTGAACTGGATCCATATGATGGAAACCACTCCCACCAAGATCACTGAGTGGTATGCCCAAGCACAGAAGTTTGATGCCAAGTGGAGGAAAGTGAATGAACTTTCTGGAAAGAAAGAAAAGAGGATGTTCTACCCCAAGAACAACCTCATTGAAGAAAAAGATCCAAACACTATGGATATGGATGGAGTGAGACTCTCCAGAGAAGAAAGAGACTGTCACATCAAAGAAGGAAGATGTTTTGGTTGTGGAAACAAAGGACATGTCTCTCAAGAATGTCCTGAAAGAGGAAAAACCCCTCAGAAGAAAATAAAGAAGATCTGCAAAATTGTGGAAGTTGAAGAAAGTGTCAATGAAGAAAAAGTTGCTGGCCCATCTGTCACCCTGGTAAACATTGCCAGAGCACTTGGAAAGGGTTTTTAAAAGGGAACTCTGTGTTGATGCCAGAAGTTCCCAAAACTAAGGACAGTTCTGTTTCTGTTGCACCTGTACTAGTATCTTCCACTCCAGAATGTACTATGCAAATTTCGATTTCCCTATATGCATCAGAAACAGCTGAAAAAGTTGTCAAAACCACCACTCTGGTCAACTCCGGAGCAGAAATCTCTTGTATTGATTGGGGATTTGTACAAAAGTATCAAATCCCTACTCAATGCCTCACTGAACCCATCCTTGCAAAGAATGCAGATGGAACCCAGAACTCTAAGGGAAGGATCCTGTTCTCCACTACCCTTTATTTCAAGATTGAAGAGGTAGTCCACCAAACCTTCTTCCATGTCATCAACTGTGGAATGGAAAATGTCATCCTGGGTCTCCCTTGGCTCCAGGAGAACAACCCCATCGTCAACTGGAGAATGGGAACCCTTTCCATTGATGAAAAGACTGATAGGTCAAAAGAATGTAGATGAAGCATCTCCTCCATTATAACAGCCCCTGGGGGAATTATAATTACAAACTCCCGACCATAATTTGGGGGAAATAATGCTGGGAGTCGATAGATATGTCCATTGGGATGTCTCAGGTGAAATTTGAATGAAATTGGCGGTCGGAAAAAAAATCTACAGGGGGTAGAAGGATGGTCAGACCACAAAGTGGTATCTCTTTGGAAATACTTCTGGGAGGCTGGAAATCATTTCCATTGTCTTCAGTGGCATTGATAACACCCAGGACATCCATCCCTAGCAAGCTGGCACCCCCTCCTGATGTTACTGGATCGCCATCCCTGGGGTATGAGGAGGGGATCAGGTATGTTGATGAAACAAATATGGGGACCTTTGTAACACAATTCTGATGGTCTTGTAATGTCATACCCATGGGGTAGACATGATTCAGATAGCTAGATCAATCTCTGAAATTGTTTTGATGGAGTGAACATGGGGAGGGCAGGGTAACATATCTTACATGGATATTCTGACACCTAGAAATGCTGCAACCATTGTCATCATCCATTGTGACTTTCAGGCCCTCCAGGACAACCATTCCTGACAAGCTTTCATGCTTGCTAAACTTTACAGGATTAGCACCCCCAGGATAAGAGGAGGGGAATGAGACATAGGGTCCTTTCTGGTGTGATCCAAATTGTCCTGCCATGTCATTCGAGTGGCACAGACATGGTATGGACAGCTGGATTGATCTGGAATTGTTTTGATGGAGCAAAGCTGAAGAGGGGGGTTCACATTTGGGCCAGGTATCATCCCAAGATGCCAAACATGTTGCTACCTGATCAGACTACACTAGGCAACACTGGGATTCAGTTCCACAGGAATGGGAACCACAATCTATATCAACAAAGGTCTGGTTCAGAGTCCAACTCTGAATGGCATCTTCCAAAGATGTTGGCTCTGGCTTTCCCTCTGAACCTCTCAGCCAAGTTGCATCCAACTGGATCCAAAGCTGACAGGTAAACAGAATGAAAAGTTTCCCAACCACTGGCCCCAGACTGGACAGTTGGGCTGACCACTTCCAGTCCTGCATGATCAACCAAGGCTGCAGTTGGATGGTCCTTGACAATTTGGCCCATGTCAGTCTGCTGCTAATGGGAAATTGTTTGCAAACACCAGCAAACATCGAGCCAGCACCATGGCCTCTGTCCAAATTGACTGTGACAGCCTGTCACTCATTTTGGAGCAGATGGAACATCATTTGCAGCCTCTGGTAGGTCAATCGACTTTCATGTAATCCAAATAAATTACATTGGATATTCTATCAGTGTGCCCACCCGACCACCCCTGCTGAGACCATGCTGCACCACTTGAAATGGTGTTCATACCATGGAAACCTCTTCCCCTGCTCTCAGGTTGATAGGTACAGGTCCATACAATATGGGGAATGACAGACAACACAGATGAACACCAGCAAACATCAACCCCTTACCAAAGCCCCTATCCAGACCATGTCCAAATGCTGGGAGACCCTGGGACCTGGTTCAAGCACATTGATCATCATTCCCAGATTCCTGTATGTCTATATTACTGCATGTATTACAATGAAATAGAGAATCTACATCAGATAGTATACCAGTATGCCCACTGGATCACCCTGCCTTGGAGCATGCTGGCCCACTTGGAATGGTGTTCATCCATACAGGCCCACTTGCATGGGTCTTGTAGTACCATGTCCTGGTCCGTCCACCATGACAAACACTGATGAACATGTGCAAACATTTGTGAATATCAGTCCAGCATGGATGGCCCTGAGTAAACATACTGGAGCACTTGTTTACTTGTTTGGAATGCATTAATCAGCTTTTCCAGACTCCCCTAGGTCGATTGCATGTCTGGTAATACAAATAAAATACATCAGATAACATATCAATGTTCCTGTCTGACCACTCTCCCTCATGGCATGCTGGACCATTTGAAGTGGTGTTTGTCCCTCCTAGATCAATTGCAATTGACCTTGCTAGGACATTTACAGGTCCATACAGCCAGACGAACACCAATGAACACCAATGAACATCACTCCAGAAGCAATGCCCCTGTCCACATTGACTGGGACACCCTGCGACTTGTGTGGAATGCATTAATCACTTTTCCCAGACTCTCCTAGGTCTATTGCATGTCTGGTAATACAACCAAAATACATCTTATAACATTCTGATGTTCCCATCTGACCACTCCCCCTTGGAGCATGCTGGGCTGCTTGACGTGGTGTTCATCCCCCCTAGCTCAATTGCAATTGACCTGTTCTGAACATGTCTAGGTCTGTACAGCAGGGCGAACACCAACACACACCTGAAGAACACTGTTCCAGAACCAAAGCCCCTGTCCACATTGACTAGGGACACCCTGTGACTTGTTTAGAGTGTGCTAACCATCTTTGCCTGACTCTCCTATGTCAATTGCATGTCTTGTAATACAACCTACATACATGATATAACATACCAATGATCCTGTCTGACCACTCCCCATCATGGCATGCTGGACCCTTGAAGTGGTGTTTGTCCCCCCTAGGACCACCAAAGTCGACCTAATTTGGACATCCACAGGTCCATACAGCAGGACGAACACTGACGAACACTGACGAACACCAATGAACATTGATCCAGAACCGAAGCTCCTGTCCACATTGACAGGGACACCTGGAGACCTGTTCTGAGTGTACTAACCATCTTTGCCTGACTCACCTATGTCTATTGCATGTCTGCATGTCTGGTAATACAACTAAAATACATCTTAAGACATACCAATGTTCCCATCTGACCACTCCTCCTCAGAGCATGCCGGATCACTTGAAGTGGTGTTCGTCCCCCCTCGGACCACCTCAATCGACCTAATTTGGACATCCACAGGTCCATACAGCAGGACGAACCCCATCGAACACCAATGAACACCAACAAACAGCAACAAACACCAATGAACATTGATCAAGCACCAAAGCCCCTGTCCACATTGACTGGGACACCCTGTGACTTGTTTAGAGTGCACTAACCATTATTCCCTGACTCTCCTATGTCAATTGCATATCTGGTAATACAACCTACATACATGATATAACATACCAATGATCCTGTCTGACCACTCCCCATCATGGCGCACTGGACCCCTTGAAGTGGTGTTCGTCCCCCCTAGGACCACTGCAATCGACCTAATTTGGACATCCACAGGTCCATACAGCAGCACGAACCCCATCGAACACCAACGAACAGCAACAAACACAAACAAATACCAATGAACATTGATCCAGAACTGAAGCCCCTGTCCACATTGACTTGGACACCCTGCAACTTGTGTAGAGTGCACTAACTATCTTTCCCCAACTCTGCTATGTCTATTGCATGTCTGGTAATACAACTAAAATACATCTTAAAACATACCAATGTTCCCATCTGACCACTCCTCCTCAGAGCATGCCGGATCACTTGAAGTGGTGTTCGTCCCCCCTCAGGACCACCTCAATCGACCTAATTGGGTCATCCACATGTCCATACAGCAGGACGAACCCCATCGAACACCAAAGAACAGCAACCCACACCAATGAACATTGATCCAGAACCGAAGCCCCTGTCCACATTGATTGGGACACCCTGCAAATTGTTTAGAGTGCACTAACTATCTTTCCCTGACTCTCCTATGTCTATTGCATGTCTGGT